>NC_068429.1:22333016-22458016 GCF_023373465.1 Oncorhynchus keta
AAATTTGGGGGCAAGCTTGTTCGAAACGGATCGGAGTGGAATGTTCTTAGTAGAAAGCCACACTCCTTGGCCAACGACGTATACCGGAGGCTTCGACCGGTGGCGATCGGCCTTAGCCTTGGTGCGCGCCCCACCCGGAGAAGAGTCTCACGGGCTCTGCTCCATGCGTGACGGCACCTCTGGATGAAAGCGTGAGCGGAAGGAACAGTGACCTCGGACTCCGTACTGGGAAAGATAGGTGGCTGGTAACCTAAACTACACTCAAACGGAGAGAGACCCGTAGCTGCCACTGGCAACGAATTGTGAGCGTACTCAACCATAGAGAGTTGTTGGCTCCAGGAAGAGGGATTCTTAGAAACCAAACATCGCAACACTCTCTCCAAATCTTGGTTGGCCCTCTCCGTTTGACCGTTGCTCTGGGGATGAAACCCTGAAGACAGGCTGACACTCGCTCCCAGTAACCTACAAAACTCTTGCCAAAACTTGGACACAAATTGGGGCCCCCTGTCAGAAACTACGGCCATCGGCAGGCCATGTAAGCGAAAGACGTGATCGACGACAGCTACCGCTGTCTCCTTGGCAGATGGTAATTTAGGCAAGGGAATAAAATGAGCTGCCTTCGAGAACCGGTCCACCACGGTCAACACCACCGTCTTGCCCTGGGAGGGCGGGAGGGCGGTAACAAAATCTAACGTGATGTGGGACCAGGGTCTCGAAGGGACCGACAGCGGTTGGAGTAACCCATCTGGGGGTCGATTAGAAGTCTTCCCAGTGGCACAAACCGAGCAAGCCAAGACAAAACTGTGAATGTCACGAGCCATCAGTGGCCACCAAAAGCGTTGCTTAACCAAAAAGCTAGTGCGGCTGACTCCTGGATGACACGCTACGTTGGAGCAATGCCCCCACCGAATAACATCGGACCGACACCCCTCCGGCACAAACAACCGATTAGGCGGGCAACCGGGCGGAGGCGTTACCCCTTCTAAGGCCGTTTTGACCCTCGATTCAACCTCCCATGTGAGTGTGGATACTACTAGGGTCCCGGGTAGGATGCACTCGGGAGTGGATGGGCGTTTGGAATGGTCAAAAATGCGAGAAAGGGAATCGGGTTTGACATTCTTGGAACCCGGGCGATACGAGAGAGAGAAGTCAAAACGTCCGAAAAGAGTGCCCACCGCGCCTGCCTGGAGTTGAGTCGCTTGGCGGTTCTGATATATTCCAAATTTTTGTGATCGGTCCAAACTATAAAAGGTACCCCGAACCCTCTAACCAATGGCGCCACTCCTCCAGTGCTAACTTCACTGCCAACAACTCTCTGTTGCCAATGTCGTAGTTGCGTTCCGCAGGTGATAACCGATGGGAAAGGAACGCACAAGGGTGCATCTTGTCGTCAGAAGAGGAACGTTGGGAAAGTACCGCACCTACCCCCACCTCTGAAGCGTCCACCTCTACTACGAACTGATGCGAGGGATCGGGAGCTATGAGGATGGGAGCCGAAACAAAGCGGCTCTTGAGTTTGGCGAATGCAGCCTCGGCTGTATCGGACCACCTGAACGTCACTCTGGGGAGGTTAAGGCGGTAAGAGGAGCGACTATCTGACTAAAGTTGCGAACGAAACGCCGGTAGAAATTGGCGAATCCCAGAAACCTCTGTAGGGCCTTACGGGAATCTGGGCTTGGCCAATCCACCACAGCCTTAACCTTGTCAGGATCCATGCGAATACCTTCAGTCGAGACGATGTAACCTAGGAATGGAACGGATTGTGCATGAAAAATGCATTTCTCCGTCTTGACAAAAAGTCCATTCTCCAACAACCTCTGAAGCACTCGTCTGACGTGCTGAACGTGTTCCTGGAGAGAAGAAGAAAAAAATCAGTATGTCATCCAGGTAAACATATATGAACTGATCAATCATATCTCTCAGCACGTCATTGACGAGTGCCTGGAAAACCGCTGGGGAGTTGGATAGCCCAAAAGGCATGACCAAATATTCGAAGTGCCCTCTGGGGGTGTTAAACGCGGTCTTCCATTCGTCCCCCCTTATGCGAACCAAATGATATGCATTACGTAAATCCAACTTAGTGAACACGGATGCTCCCTGTAACCTTTCAAAGGCTGAGGACATCAACGGTAAGGGATAGGTATTCTTCACTGTGATGTTATTCAACCCACGGTAATCAACGCAAGGACGCAGAGATCCATCCTTCTTCCCCACAAAGAAGAACCCCGCCCCGCTGGAGAAGAGGAAGGACGAATGAATCCAGATGCCAGAGAATCCGAGATGTATCTCTCCATAGCCTCCCTCTCAGGAACAGAGAGTGAATATAACTTGCCTTTAGGCGGAGACTCACCTGGCAATAATTCTATTGCACAGTCATAGGGACGATGCGGAGGAAGAGAAGCAGCACGGGACTTACTGAACACCTCCTTCAGGTCGAGGTATTCAACGGGCACGTTAGACAAATCCACTGCCTCCTCTAGAAACACAGAATCAGACACAGACGAACAGGCAGACACTAAACAGGACTCAAGACACTTGTTACTCCACATGGATATAGAGTTATGACCCCAGTCAACTCTGGGGTTGTGTTGGGTGAGCCAAGGGTGGCCGAGGACTAATGGTGCAAGGGGTGAGTCCATGAGTAGAAATGATAGTGTCTCAGTGTGATTGCCAGAAGTGATGAGTGTGATAGGTTCAGTGGTGTGAGAAATGTTGGGGAGTTCTTGACCATTGAGAGCGTTGACGGATATCTTGTGCGTGAGTGAGGTGATAGGAATCTGGAGTTTGTGAGCGAGCTTGAAGTCCATGAAATTACCCTCTGCTCCTGAGTCCAGTAAGGCTTGGGTGTCGTGCGTGTGGGTGGCCCATCTTAGTCTTACCGGGAGGAGAGTAGATGATGAGGTCTTCTCTGTGGTGACACCACCCGATAGTAGCCTCATGTTTACTACCGGGCCTGATCTTTTACCGGGCAGGAGTGGATAAAGTGGCCCGCTCTACCACAGTAGAGACAGAGTCCTTGGGATCTCCGCCTCTCCCTCTCTTCCCGGGAGAGGCGAGCTCTCCCAGCTGGATGGGATCGTGAGCGGAGGCTGAACTGGCCGTGTTCCCGCCGCTGGCATGCCCGCCCTCCGTGTCGTTATACGGTCTGTTAGGCATGCTCGGCGGCCAATACGACTCAGACGAGCGTCGACCCTCAAGGCTAGTTCCACTAGTCCGTTTAAACTCCTGGGAAGGTCCAGAACATAAATCTCCTTCTGGATCCGGTCCTCCAGCCCATGCAGGAACATGTCCCACTGCGCCTCCTCGTTCCACTGACACTCTGCGGCCAGAGTGCGGAATTGGATGGAGTATTCCGATACTGAACGGTCTCCTTGGCGAAGGTCAGCGAGTAGTCTGGCCGCCTCCCTACCCGCCACGGCCCGATCGAAGACCCTTCTCATCTCCTCGGAGAGTGTCTGAAAAGAGGTGCAGCATGGGTCCTGGTTCGCCCACACCGCCGTTCCCCAAAGGGCCGCTTTGCCTGATAGCAGTGTGAGTACGAATGCTACCTTAGACTGTTCACGGTTGAAGGTCCGTGGCTGCAACGAGAAATGCATGGAACATCTCGTAAGAAAGGCTCTGCAATAGTCAGGATCACCTGAATAACCCTCTGGTGTCGGTAGCCGTGGCTCTAGCTGGGAATCCGGCTCTGGCGGGGCGGGTTGAACTGCCGGTGTAGGTGGCGTGGCGGAACCCCTCAGATGGTGTAATTGTTGGATCAGCTGGGCTACCTGCGTCGCAAGGGCTTGTACTGCCTGACCGGTGCTGGAGATGTTCTCCTCTTGTTGATCCATTCTCGTGATACTGCGGGAAATGACTTCGGTCAGACTCGTTGAACTCGCTGCATCCATGGTCTGGTCAGATCGTTCTGTGACAACACAGAGGCGGATGCAAGATGCAAGCAACGATGGTTTAATGAATACAGTTTACAACAGCAACAGGACAGACAGACTGTACTTAGACGGAATCCGACCCAGGGACTAGGGCGCATCTTCCAATGATAGCGTGCTGAGAAATCCAGGGGAGTGTGTCCGGATGGGTAGGAAGGAGCACAGCAGATAATCCACACAAGGACGGCGAGAGAAGAGCACAGACACACGACACAACCTCAGGGAAGTAACAACGATCTGACAACAAGAAACACTGGTTACAGAACATATAAAGGGAAGATAAGTGGTTCCAGCTGGCGCAGACAATCAGGCCGAGATTGGGAACCACGCCCACACAAACACGAGAGAGAGAGAGAGAGAGAGAGAGAGAGAGAAAGAGAAAAGGAGGCAGTGGATTCATGAACCGTGACAATTATAGTATGTGACATTTCTGAAATTGAGTATGCTTTAAATGCCAGGATGTCATACTCATTTTGGATTTTCATCTAGTAGAATTCACTGCACACTATTGAGGAAGAGAATCCTCTTTCGAGACCTACGTGTGTTCGACAACAGCTGACAACCAGATAAGGGGACGTGCTCTACCAAAATGAACGAATTGTGGGATTCAGCACAATTGCGCATTAGATGATGTCTTCATAGTATGGATGAGTTGAATATGTTGCATGCCATTTGGGCTTACTACATTTCTTCAACTTTTTACTAAACAGTCCGTACTAAATTGTATGTAGTACGATTAGTACACAGCATGCCGTTTAAGTAAGTAGTAGGTAAGCCAGATTTCGGATATGGCCAGTAACCTTAATATTAGTAGAGATATTTAGCAGCACAATTATAAATACATTCAGCAGTGACATGGAATCTTTGACAGAGTAATTCCCGTGCTCCTCTTCCTGGTACTTGTTTGTGATTGCTAGTTTTTACGTGTGTATTGCTATAATATATAACAACAACAGTGCTTTTGGTTTGGATCATTGATGAAGTAAAATTTTGATTTGATTTGCGGTCTTGGTTCTTGATTTGGTCATTGATGAAGTATTTTGGTTTGAATTGCATTCTTGGTGCTTGGTTTGGATCATTGATGGAGTGGAGTTATGATTTCTGGTCCAATACCTGACCCTTCTGCAGTATCTTACAACCAAAAGCATACTATTATACTACACTGAACAAAAATACAAATGCAACATGTAAAGTGTTGGTAACATGTTTCATGAGCTGAATTAAAAGATCCCAGAAATGTTCCCTACATACTAAAAAGTTATTGTGCACAAATTTGTTTTCATCCCTGTTAGTGAACATTTCTCCTTTGTCAAGATAACCAACAAGTCAGTTCATAAAATTTCTGCCCTGCTAGAGCTGCCCCGGTAAGTGGAAATGTCTAGGAGCAACTACGGCTCAGCTGAAACGCGTAGCGCATAAAAATCATCTGTCCTCGGTTGCAACATTCACTACCGAGTTCCAAACTGCCTCGGGAAGCAATATCAGCGCAATAACTGTTCGTCGGTAGCTTCATGAAATGGGTTTCCATGGCCGTGCAGCCTCACACAAGCCTAAGATCATCACGCACAATGCATCGGCTGGAGTGATGTAAAGCTCGCCACCATTGGACTCTGGAGCAGTGGATACGCATTCTCTGGAGTGATAAATTATGCTTCACCATCTGGCAGACCGCGAATCTGGGTTTGGCGGATGCCAGGAGAACGCTACCTGCCTCAATGCATAGTGCCAACTGTAAAGTTTAGTGGAAGAGGAATAATGGTCTGTGGCTGTTTTTCATGGTTCGAGCCCCTTATATCTAGTGAAGGGATATCTTAACCCTACAGCATACAATGACATTCTAGACTATTCTCTGCTTCCAACTTTGTGGCAACAGTTTGGGAAAGGCCCTTTCCTGTTACAGCATGACAATTCCCCTGTGCACAAATAAAGGTCCATACAGAAATGGTTTGTCGAGATTGTTTCGAGGAATTTGACTGGTCTGCACAGAGCCCTGACCTCAACCCCATCGAACACCTTTGGGATGAATTGGAACACCGACTGCGAGCCAGGTGTAACTACCCAACATAAGTGCCTGACCTCACTATGGCTCTTGTGGCTGAATGGAAGCAAGTCTCTGCTGCAGTGTTCCAACATCTAGTGGAAAGCCTTCCCAGAATAGTGGAGGCTGTTATAGCTGCCAAGGGGGCATCAACTCCGTATTAATGCCCATAATTTTGGAATGAAATGTTCGACGATCAGGTGTCCACATACTATTGGTCAGGTAGTGAATCTGTGAGGAACAGATGCATATCTGTATTCCCAGTCATGTGAAACCCATAGATCAGGGCCTAATGTATTTATTTCAAGTGAATGATTTCCTTATATGAACTGTAACTCCGTAAAATCTTTGAAATTGTTGTATGTTGCGTTTATATTTTGTTCAGTGTATAATATCTAAGCATATAAAATGAAACAACGGCAAACACAACAACACTGGTTTGCTTGTTTGTTCCATGCAGACGTTCTGTGAGTGTGTACCCAGCACCTCCCAGCTTAAACACCGCTGGTCAGACTCAGACACAGTCAGAGAGACCCCATCACCCACCAAGGTAAGAACACACAGACTCACACAGACACACACACTTAGAACACACCTTGATATCTCACATACACCAAAACATACACTATCGCCCAACCTGCAATCTTTTACCATACAATTCACACTATGAAATAATATATTATAATGATAATTTCTAACAGGTTAGCTCTTACTTCTTAAAATAATGCTTCATTATATGGTATTTTCTATTTGTGGTGAAATGCATTTATGTTTGGATGTAAATCATCTAGTTTAATATAGCTCATCATGTGACTAAAGCTAAGGTGAGTCTTCAGGTCTCAGGCACAATTACATTGATTCACCAAGTTCTTATTTCAGCCATTGTCACAGATGGAGATTTGAAGTGTCCTCATGAAGAGGAGAGGAGAGCGGATATGAGGGAGAGGAAAGGATAGGAGAGAAGAAGAGAGAAGTGGAGAGGATATGAGAGGAGAGGATAGGAGAGGAGTAAAGAGGAGAGGGGAGAGGAGAAGAGTGGAGAGGATATGAGAGGAGAGGATGACTAAAGCATGTCCCTGTCATTAGCTGTACAGAACAGCTCGGCGCGGCTCAAGGGATCTAATGGCATATGTATGCTCTCTCTGTCTTTGCCTATCTCGCTTTCTCTTTCTCCATGTTTCATTCCTCATCCATCCCTCACTCCACCTCCCCCTCTCCCCATCCCTGTCACTCTCTCTTTTTCTATCTGAGGAGAGCAGGATTAATACTGAGGAGCTCATCTACATGGAGGATTAGCGCTCCTTCACAATGCCCTCCTTGCCCCATCAGTGTCTCCATCACCATGGTGATCACGTTCAGGGGATTATCAGATATTAAAAGTCACATCTGAGTGCAGAGCAGAAGAGGTGGTAAACCTTGACTCTAAAGAAATACCTAAATTAACCGTGGATTAAGCTTGTGCTGCTTCGCACATAAAGACGGAAATGATTGTAACAGGATCTGAGTACGTGTGGGATGGTACAGAATATGCGTGTGTGGAGGTCTGTGGGCTCTGTATGTAAAAAGATAGAATGTGGGTGCGTGTGTCTGCATGTGCGTGAATGCATCACAGGAGGCCGCTGAGGGGAGAACTGCTCATAATAACGGCTGGAATGGAGTTAATGAAATGGCATCAAACATATGAAAACCATGTATTTGATACCATTCCACCTATTCCGCTCCAGCTGCTACCACGAGCCCGTCCTCCACAATTAAGATGCCATCAATCATTGTGTATCTCTAATGGTTTTCTACTTATCTAATGACCGGATGAAGACCGTCATCCAGCCATCAGCCTAGGATGTGTCTGCTGCTGTCGTATAGGAGGACAGTGGTCCTACATCCCAGTGGTGGTCCTACCTCCCAGTGTGTGTCCTCTCTCATCCCATGGGGGTGGGGTGGGGGGGGGCATAAAGAGAGAGGATCTGGCTGAAAATACTTGAATCAGTTATAGAACCCATTGCCCTTTATGGTTGTGAGGTCTTGGGTCCGCTCACCAACCAAGAATTCACAAAATTGGACAAACACCAAATTGAAACTCTGCATGCAGAATTCTGCAAAATTATCCCCTGTGTACAACGTAAAACACCAAATAATGCATGCAGAGCAGAATTAGGCCGATACCCACTAATTATCCAAATCCAGAAAAGAGACGTTAAATTCTACAACCACCTAAAAGGAAGCGATTCCCAAACCTTCCATAACAAAGCCATCACCTACAGAGAGATAAACCACCCACATCACTACAACACTGTATGTAGACATAATATGACATTTGAAATGTCTTTATTCTTTTGGAACTTCTGTGAGTGAAATGTTTACTGTTAATTTGTATTGTTTATTTCACTTTTGTTTATTATCTATTTCACTTGCTTTGGCAATGTTAACATATGTTTCCCATGCCAATAAAGCCCTTGAATTGAATGTAACTGAATTGAGAGAGAGCGAGAGAGAGAGAGGGGGGCAGAGAGAGAAAGAGCCCCTTTGAATTTAGAGAGAGAGAGAGAGAGAGAGAGAGAGAGACTGAATCCAGTCAGTAATTACCGAGTGGCTTCCTACTGAGAGATGGAGAGACTCATTAACAAAAGCACTGTTTAGACAGGGTTTGAGTGGTTTAGCTTGGCTCAATGGAATTATACAGACAGAAATTGTATTGTGTGTTTGGGGGTGGGTCTCTGAGTGGATGTAGTACTGTATGTAAGAGGTGTAAGGGGGAGAGGGGGGGTGTAGAGTGGATGTAGTACTGTATGTAAGAGGTGTAAGGGGGAGAGGGGGGTGAAGAGAGGGTGTAGTACTGTATGTAAGAGGTGTAAGGGGGGGGGGGGGTGTAGAGTGGATGTAGTACTGTATGTAAGAGGTGTAAGGGGAGAGGGGGAGGGGGGAGGGTGTAGAGTGGATGTAGTACTGTATGTAAGAGGTGTAAGGGGGAGGGGGGGAGAGGGGGTGAAGAGTGGATGTAGTACTGTATGTAAGAGGTGTAAGGGGGAGAGGGGGGGTGAAGAATGGATGTAGTACTGTATGTAAGAGATGTAAGGGGGGAGAGGGGGTGTAGAGTGGATGTAGTACTGTATGTAAGAGGTGTAAGGGGGAGAGGGGGTGAAGAGTGGACGTAGTACTGTATGTAAGAGGTGTAAGGGGGGGAGGGGGGGTGGGTCTCTGAGTGGATGTAGTACTGTATGTAAGAGGTATAAGGGGAGAGGGGGGTGAAGAGTGGATGTAGTACTGTATGTAAGAGGTGTAAGGGGGGAGGGGGTGAAGAGTGGATGTAGTACTGTATGTAAGAGGTGTAAGGGGAGAGGGGGTGAAGAGTGGATGTAGTACTGTATGTAAGAGGTGTAAGGGGGGGAGGAGGGGTGTAGAGTGGATGTGGAGTACTGTATGTAAGAGGTGTAAGGGGGAGAGTGGGGGGAGGGTGTAGAGTGGATGTAGTACTGTATGTAAGAGGTGTAAGGGGGAGAGGGGGGGTGAAGAGTGGATGTAGTACTGTATGTAAGAGGTGTAAGGGGGAGAGGGGGGTGAAGAATGGATGTAGTACTGTATGTAAGAGATGTAAGGGGGAGAGGGGGTGTAGAGTGGATGTAGTACTGTATGTAAGAGGTGTAAGGGGAGAGGGGGTGAAGAGTGGACGTAGTACTGTATGTAAGAGGTGTAAGGGGGGGGGGGGTGGGTCTCTGAGTGGATGTAGTACTGTATGTAAGAGGTGTAAGGGGGAGAGGGGGGGTGAAGAGTGGATGTAGTACTGTATGTAAGAGGTGTAAGGGGAGGGGGTGAAGAGTGGATGTAGTACTGTATGTAAGAGGTGTAAGGGGGAGAGGGGAGGGGTGAAGAGTGGATGTAGTACTGTATGTAAGAGGTGTAAGGGGGAGGGGGTGATGAGTGGATGTAGTACTGTATGTAAGAGGTGTAAGGGGAGGGGGAGGGGTGAAGAGTGGATGTAGTACTGTATGTAAGAGGTGTAAGGGGGGAGGGGGTGAAGAGTGGATGTAGTACTGTATGTAAGAGGTGTAAGGGGAGAGGGGGGTGAAGAGTGGACGTAGTACTGTATGTAAGAGGTGTAAGGGGAGGGGGGTGAAGAGTGGATGGAGTACTGTATGTAAGAGGTGTAAGGGGAGAGGGTGGGGTGTAGAGGGTGGGGTGGATGTAGTACTGTATGTAAGAGGTGTAAGGGGGGTGAAGAGTGGATGTAGTACTGTATGTAAGAGGTGTAAGGGGGAGAGGGGGGGGGTGTAGAGTGGATGTAGTACTGTATGTAAGAGGTGTAAGGGGGAGAGGGGGGGGGTGAAGAGTGGATGTAGTACTGTATGTAAGAGGTGAAAGGGGAGAGGGGGTGTAGAGTGGATGTAGTACTGTATGTAAGAGGTGTAAGGGGGAGGGGGGGGGGGGTGAAGAGTGGATGTAGTACTGTATGTAAGAGGTGTAAGGGGAGAGGGGGGGTGTAGAGTGGATGTAGTACTGTATGTAAGAGGTGTAAGGGGGGGAGGGGGTGTAGAGTGCATGTAGTACTGTATGTAAGAGGTGTAAGGGGAGAGGGGGTGTAGAGTGGATGTAGTACTGTATGTAAGAGGTGTAAGGGGGAGAGGGGGGGTGTAGAGTGGATGTAGTACTGTATGTAAGAGGTGTAAGGGGGAGAGAGGGGGGGGTAGAGTGGATGTAGTACTGTATGTAAGAGGTGTAAGGGGGAGAGGGGGGTGAAGAGGGGATGTAGTACTGTATGTAAGAGGTGTAAGGAGGGGGAGGGGGTGAAGAGTGGATGTAGTACTGTATGTAAGAGGTGTAAGGGGGAGGGGGGTGAAGAGTGGATGTAGTACTGTATGTAAGAGGTGTAAGGGGGAGAGGGGGTGAAGAGTGGATGTAGTACTGTATGTAAGAGGTGTAAGGGGGAGAGGGGGGGTGAAGAGTGGATGTAGTACTGTATGTAAGAGGTGTAAGGGGAGAGGGGGTGAAGAGTGGATGTAGTACTGTATGTAAGAGGTGTAAGGGGGAGAGGGGGGGTGAAGAGTGGATGTAGTACTGTATGTAAGAGGTGTAAGGGGAGAGGGGGGGGGAAGAGTGGATGTAGTACTGTATGTAAGAGGTGTAAGGGGGAGGGGGGTGAAGAGTGGATGTAGTACTGTATGTAAGAGGTGTAAGGGGGAGAGGGGAGGGGTGAAGAGTGGATGTAGTACTGTATGTAAAGAGGTGTAAGGGGGGAGGGGGTGAAGAGTGGATGTAGTACTGTATGTAAGAGGTGTAAGGGGAGGGGTAGAGGGGAGAGGGGGTGAAGAGTGGATGTAGTACTGTATGTAAGAGGTGTAAGGGGGGGGGGGGGGGTGAAGAGTGGATGTAGTACTGTATGTAAAAGGTGTAAGGGGAGGGGGTGAAGAGTGGATGTAGTACTGTATGTAAGAGGTGTAAGGGGGAGGGGGTGAAGAGTGGATGTAGTACTGTATGTAAGTGGAGGTGTAAGGGGGAGGGGGTGAAGAGTGGATGTAGTACTGTATGTAAGAGGTGTAAGGGGGATGGGGGTGAAGAGTGGATGTAGTACTGTATGTAAAAGGTGTAAGGGGGAGGGGGTGAAGAGTGGATGTAGTACTGTATGTAAGAGGTGTAAGGGGGAGGGGGGAAAGTGGATGTAGTACTGTATGTAAGAGGTGTAAGGGGGAGGGGGGTGAAGAGTGGATGTAGTACTGTATGTAAGAGGTGTAAGGGGGAGGGGGTGAAGAGTGGATGTAGTACTGTATGTAAGAGGTGTAAGGGGGGGGTGAAGAGTGGATGTAGTACTGTATGTAAGAGGTGTAAGTGGATGGGGGAGGGGGTGTAGAGTGGGGGTGAAGAGTGGATGTAGTACTGTATGTAAGAGGTGTAAGGGGGAGAGGGGGTGTAGAGTGGATGTAGTACTGTATGTATGTAAGAGGTGTAAGGGGAGAGGGGGTGAAGAGTGGATGTAGTACTGTATGTAAGAGGTGTAAGGGGAGAGGGGGTGAAGAGTGGATGTAGTACTGTATGTAAGAGGTGTAAGGGGGGGAGAGGGGGTGAAGAGTGGATGTAGTACTGTATGTAAGAGGTGTAAGGGGAGAGGGGGGGTAGAGTGGATGTAGTACTGTATGTAAGAGGTGTAAGGGGGGAGAGGGGGTGAAGAGTGGATGTAGTACTGTATGTAAGAGGTGTAAGGGGGAGAGGGGGGGGGGTGAAGAGTGGATGTAGTACTGTATGTAAGAGGTGTAAGGGGGAGAGGTGTAGAGTGGATGTAGTACTGTATGTAAGAGGTGTAAGGGGGAGAGGTGTAGAGTGGATGTAGTACTGTATGTAAGAGGTGTAAGGGGGAGAGGGGGGGGTAGAGTGTTATATTTCTTCCTTCCCTTGTGTGTCACACGTTAAAGTACGTAGATCAGCTTAGATCACCATCTCCTTGTCTATCCATCTCCCCCTTTCCGCTCTGCCTGTATGTACTGGTCTCCCATCCAGGGTTTTAACCAAGCCCTTGCTTAGCTTTGATATGTGTCAATGGCTACTATCAATGTGCTATTGTGATTATTGAGAGATCATAACTAAATAATACACTGAGAGTACAAAACATTAAGGACCCTCCACTGCCTACACACAGTACCCCGTCATTTCAAAGTGGAATAGTGTTTTTTGACATTTTTACTTATTAATTAAACGTTCAAGCTAAAATGTATTGTCAATAAGTATTCAACCCCTTTTTTATGGCAAGCCTAAATAAGTTAAGGGGTAAACATTTCCTTAACAACTCACATAGCAAGGGCTCCTGAGTGGTGTAGTGGTCTAAGGCACTGCATTTCAGTGCTAGAGGCATCACTACAGACACCCAGTTTGATTCCAGGCTGATTTTTTTATATTTTTTTATTTTTTTTATTTCACCTTTATTTAACCAGGTAGGCTAGTTGAGAACAAGTTCTCATTTGCAACTGCGACCTGGCCAAGATAAAGCATAGCAGTGTGAACAGACAACACAGAGTTACACATGGAGTAAACAATTAACAAGTCAATAACACAGTAGTAAAAAAGGGGAATCTATATGCAATGTGTGCAAAAGGCATGAGGAGGTAGGTGAATAATTACAATATTGCAGATTAACACTGGAGTGATAAATGATCAGAAGATCATGTACAGGTAGAGATATTGGTGTGCAAAAGAACAGAAAAGTAAATAAATAAAAACTGTGGGGATGAGGTAGGTGAAAATGGGTGGGCTATTTACCAATAGATTATGTACAGCTGCAGCGATCGGTTAGCTGCTCAGATAGCTGATGTTTGAAGTTGGTGAGGGAGATAAAAGTCTCCAACTTCAGCGATTTTTGCAATTCGTTCCAGTCACAGGCAGCAGAGTACTGGAACGAAAGGCGGCCGAATGAGGTGTTGGCTTTAGGGATGATCAGTGAGATACACCTGCTGGAGCGCGTGCTACGGATGGGTGTTGCCATCGTGACCAGAGAACTGAGATAAGGCGGAGCTTTACCTAGCATGGCCTTGTAGATGACCTGGAGCCAGTGGGTCTGGCGACGAATATGTAGCGAGGGCCAGCCGACTAGAGCATACAAGTCGCAGTGGTGGGTGGTATAAGGTGCTTTAGTGACAAAACGGATGGCACTGTGATAAACTGCATCCAGTTTGCTGAGTAGAGTGTTGGAAGCAATTTTGTAGATGACATCGCCTAAGCGAGGATCGGTAGGATAGTCAGTTTTACTAGGGTAAGCTTGGCAGCGTGAGTGAAGGAGGCTTTGTTGCGGAATAGAAAGCCGACTCTTGATTTGATTTTCGATTGGAGATGTTTGATATGGGTCTGGAAGGAGAGTTTGCAGTCTAGCCAGACACCTAGGTACTTATAGGTGTCCACATATTCAAGGTCGGAACCATCCAGTGTGGTGATGCTTGTCGGGCATGCGGGTGCAGGCAGCGATCGATTGAAAAGCATGCATTTTGTTTTACTAGCGTTTAAGAGCAGTTGGAGGCCACGGAAGGAGTGTTGTATGGCATTGAAGCTCGTTTGGAGGTTAGATAGCACAGTGTCCAATGACGGGCCGAAAGTATATAGAATGGTGTCGTCTGCGTAGAGGTGGATCAGGGAATCGCCCGCAGCAAGAGCAACATCATTGATATATAGAGAGAAAAGAGTCGGCCCGAGAATTGAACCCTGTGGCACCCCCATAGAGACTGCCAGAGGACCGGACGGCATGCCCTCCAATTTGACACACTGAACTCTGTCTGCAAAGTAATTGGTGAACCAGGCAAGGCAGTCATCCGAAAAACCGAGGCTACTGAGTCTGCCGATAAGAATATGGTGATTGACAGAGTCGAAAGCCTTGGCAAGGTCGATGAAGACGGCTGCACAGTACTGTCTTTTATCGATGGCGGTTATGATGTCGTTTAGTACCTTGAGTGTGGCTGAGGTGCACCCGTGACTGGCTCGGAAACCAGATTGCATAGCGGAGGAGGTACGGTGGGATTCGAGATGGTCAGTGACCTGTTTGTTGACTTGGCTTTCGAAGACCTTAGATAGGCAGGGCAGAATGGATATAGGTCTGTTACAGTTTGCGTCCAGGGTGTCTCCCCCTTTGAAGAGGGGGATGACTGCGGCAGCTTTCCAATCCTTGGGGATCTCAGACGATATGAAAGAGAGGTTGAACAGGCTGGTAATAGGGGTTGCGACAATGGCGGCGGATAGTTTCAGAAATAGAGGGTCCAGATTGTCAAGCCCAGCTGATTTATACGGGTCCAGTTTTTGCAGCTCTTTCAGAACATCTGCTATCTGGATTTGGGTAAAGGAGAACCTGGAGAGGCTTGGGCGAGGGGCTGCGGGAGGGGCAGAGCTGTTGGCCGAGGTAGGAGTAGCCAGGCGGAAGGCATGGCCAGCCGTTGAGAAATGCTTGTTGAAGTATCACAACTGGCCGTGATTGGGTCCCATAGGTCAGCGCACAATTGGCCCAGTGTCGTACAGGTTTGCTGGTGTAGGCCGTCATTGTAAATAAGTATTTGTTCTTAACTGACTTGCCTGGTTAAATTAAATAATAAATACATTTAAAAATAAGTTGCATGGACTCACTCTGTGAGACTTACCCAGAAAGATTCACAGTTGTAATCGCTGTCAAATGTGCTTCTACTAAGTATTGATTTAAGGGTGTGAATACTTATGTAATTGACATATAAAGCACGTGCAAACACACACATAAATGCACACTGATACTCACACACACCACAGACACAAACGCTGCTTGACATGCAGAATGAAATTGGATTGTTCTTTGCCTGCATGTCGACTGAGAGAAAACAGACAACTAATTGTGATGCGTGAAAAGATGCCCCGGAGCTGCATCTGACTGCATCTGGGCTTGGAAAAAGAAGTGATGCAACCACATAACGCAACACAGCTTGGGCACGTGTGTGTGTTTGTGTACAGTATGTGGCGTCAGTATGTGTGTGTTCGTATGTAAACAGAGAAGTCCTGTCATCCTGTAGCAGCTGGAGAATGGCTCTCTCTCTCTCTCTCCAGGTGCCTCTGTCCCCACCATTTTCCCTCCTTAACCAGCAGCCTCCTCTACTCCCAGACTCTGTTGTTGTCAGGAGTCAAACTATTGTTTGTGTTATGTGCCTCTGGGCTTTGTTCCTCCCCAATGAGTTTGGGTGCATATGTCAGTTCTGCATGTGTACTGAATGTGTGTTCATGAAACTGAGAATTACTGAATAGAAGTGTCTCTACTCCTAACACAGCAGAAATACACTGGGAGTGAACACACACACACACACACACACACACACACACACACACACACACACACAGCCATGACGTCCACATCTGTGCTAGGAGGCTATGAATAACCACAGTGATGAAGAAGTGGCTCTCTGGAAAACAGGGTGTATACCACAGAGAGACACACAGTGATAAAACATCACATACTGTAGCACACCATTAGCTGGCCATTAGCATGGTCCACTGTGCCTCTACTGCCAATTTACATATTCATTATCTCATACACACACTAAGTATGAAATCAGACATGCTAACACATACACGCACACACACAGAGCCATACTTACACAAACACACACGCACACACGCACACACACAGAGCCATACTTACACAATCACACACACACACACACGCACACACACACATGCTCGCTCTCACACACACACATACACTTCCAATGAGTGCATCATCCAGTGGGAAATAAGTGTAATCATGTAGAGGTGGATATGGGGAAGATAGGAGTTGTTAATCATACAGTGGTAGTGTATGACATACCTCTCTCCTCTCTCCCATACACACATGGTAATTAAGATGAAGAGATGAAGATCACTTTATCGGTCAATTGTAAGCAAGGAGCAACTGAAATTTCACTTCCGGCTTCAAACCCAACCCCTCCGAAAGACACACATACATAAACAGGTTTTTGGAGCGGGTGCTGCCACACTTGGTGCGCAGGGAGCTGTTGCTGTGAGGGTTAAGTGCCTTTCTCAAGGACACACATTTTTGAGACCAGCAACCCTTTGGATGCCAGCTCACTTGCTGACAGATTTTTTCAGTTGGACCTGGGATTAAAACTGACAACCCTCTGGTTGCTTTCTCGCATCTCTAACAGCTAGGCTAACTGCCGCCCTAAAAGTACGTTTAATTGTCACATACACCGTGGCAAAATTGCTCCCAATTGTCAAATCTTTTTTAGTGTCTTTTTAACACTTCTATTGATGTCTTTCTCTCTCACTTTTTTCTTCATACTTTCTCTCTCGTTCTGCCTCTCTCACACTTTCTATCTCTCTTTGCTTCTTACTCTTTCTGCCTCCCTCTCTCTCTTTCTCTCCCCTTCTCTCTCCCATTCTCTCTCTTCCCTTCTCTATATCTCTCTGAAGTGGGAGTGAGAATTGAACCTGTTTCCCTGCTGTGTTCATCCCCAGAGGTATTTTAAACTGGGACTCTGGCTCAGATTCTCCTCAATACGCTACATACTGTATCTCTTCTCTTCAAAAACAACATATGTTGCAGAAAACATGTTTTCTATCGGGCTTTTTCCAACTTTCAGACTTTTGATGTTTATTTTTTGGTGGGTTCAGTTTTAATGCAGAAGTAGTGTATGGTGGTTAATGAGCTATGGGAAAAGATATTGCTCATAACAAACATTAGTTAATAAAGGACGGGTTGTGAAATGTGAAGCCTCAAATATTGAATTCCTGTAAACAGCACTAATCTTCAATTATAGAGCAACAAGAACAAAAAATGTCTGTCTGTAGGTTTAACATTCCACTTTTATTTTGTCCCTCCCTCCATCCCACCTTCCCTCCCTCCCTCCCTGTAGAGGATGAGCTGCAGCTACCTCCTGTGCACCATCCTGCTCTTCGTCGCCGTCCTTCTGGCCGTCACAGCAACCGGCACCATCCTCTTCATGAACCACTACCAGGCCCCGCCCATGTCTGACGGCCCACCCCACATCTCAACCAATCCGGACGAGGCCAACGCCCTGGTAACCGTGGAGAGGGGCGACGGCTCACGCATCAACATCTTCATCGACCCCAACTGTCCGGACTACAACGGGAACTTCCTACGCCTGGAAGGGGTGCAGACATCGCTGCTCCACTCGCTGACCGACCACGACACCGACCTGAAGTCGGTCAAAGGTCAAGACCGGGCGCTGCTGGTCAACCTAGCTGAGGAGGTGGCCAAACTGTCGGCCCACGCTGGTCAGCTGAAGATGGACTACGAGTCTCTGAGACGAGGCCAGGGGAGTCTGGGGCAGGACCTGAACACACTGCAGACAGAGCAGGGACGCCTCATACAAGTAAGCTCGTATTTCATTTTTTGTATCTTTTATTTAACCTTTATATAACCAGGAAGGGCTCATTGAGATTTGAAATCTATTTTTCAAGAGCATCCTGGCCAAGATAGGCAGCACCAAGTCATTACACAATTACAGACAGACAACATGAAAAACTATAGGTATTCTAGTAAAACCATAGAATTCACAAGAGTATATCAAAATCATAAAACAGCTAATTAAAATATTGAAAGGTCAGGGAATCAACCTCAAAATCCTTCATCAATGATTTAAAAACACCAATCGGGACAAGTTCTTCCAGTTTAAAAGTATTTTGTAAGGCGTTCCAAGCCAAGGACGCAGAGTGA
The DNA here is from genome assembly GCF_023373465.1 of Oncorhynchus keta. NCBI lineage: Eukaryota > Metazoa > Chordata > Actinopteri > Salmoniformes > Salmonidae > Oncorhynchus > Oncorhynchus keta. The sequence goes on from NC_068429.1 coordinate 22,351,138, forward strand.
ATAAAATCCCTTTTATCAAATTCAGTTCGGACGTTTGGAGCAGTTAGCAGGATAAAGTCCTGCGAACAAAGATAGTACCCACCACATTTCTGAACAATAAATATTCCCAAATAAAATGGTAGTACACCCAAAATGACTTTGTAATAAAGTATATAAAGTGCAGGGGTGCGTAAGGGTTTTGCAGTTTAAAATAAATCTCAATGCTCCATGGTAAAGGGTGTCAATTGATCTCAAACACTGAGCGGAAGCATTCATATATAAAATATCCCCATAGTCTAGTGAAGGCATAAATGTTGCTTATACTAGTCTCATCTGGCTTCAAAAGAAAAACAGGCCTTATTCTTCAGCTTAAATTGACACAAGGTATGTTGAACAGTATAAAAAGCAGTTTGCAAGTTCTGGAAAGCTTTTGTGGGAGATGAGGCACAACAATAAATAACAGTATCATCAGCATAAAAGTGAACTTGAGGATTTGCACATTTTTGTCTCAGTTATTTACATAAATAGTGAATAAGAGGGGACCAAGTGCAGAGCCCTGGGGCACACTATTACAGACAGACAATTTAACAGACATGGGCCCATCAAATTAGATGCACTGAGTTCTATCAGACAGATAGTTATCAAACCATGCAACTGCATGCTCCGAAATACCTATGCTCGACAATCTCTGCCTCAATATAGCATGCTCAACTGTATCAAAGGCCTTAGAAAGATCAATAAAAAGTGAGACACAGTGCTGTTTTTTGTCAAGGGCTTCCGTGATATCATTTTAAACCTTCATGGCTGCTGTAAATTGTGCTATGCTTCTTCCTGAAGCCCGATTGGTACATTGATAAAATAGAGTTAGTATTAGCTGTTCTCTAACAAGGGTTTCAAGTATTTTCGCCAGGGGTCACAGCTTTGAGATTGGACTATACTTGTTTAAAAGAGTCAGATCTCCCAGTTTTAAAAGTGTTTGGACAAATGCTGATTTCTAGATCTTTGGAATTTCATTACATTCCAGGGTTAGATTGAACAGTATCAGCTATGAGATCAGCTGCCAGTTTTAAAAAGCAGGGATCAAGAAGATCAGGACTTGCAGGCTTTCTCTGATCTAAGGATTTCATGGCTTTATGTACCTCCTGCACTGAGAATGGCAAAAAGCAAACGTTTGACCAGCTCTCACTGGTTCATCCACACAGGGTTGTACAGAGCCAGAGGATACTGAATCAAACAGCCTACTAGATGATACAAAGTGCTCATTGAAACAATTCAGCATTTCAATTTGACCATATACAGCAAGAGTCCTTCAATACACATGCCGGTAATGCATTAACATTACTGTTACCAGACAGACTTAATAGCTTTCCAAAAAATTCTAGGGTCATTCAGATTATCCGTGGTAACAGACATAACATTTTCAAACTTGGCCTTCCTGAGAAAAAAAGAACACTTGTTTCATAGCTGCCTAAAAAGAAGCCAATCAGCATCAGAACATGATTTCCTTGCTTTAGCCCAGGCTAGATTACATTTGTGAATAAAAGAAAACCATGGATGATCCCACACCTTAACTCTGAACCTGTTGAATGGGGCATGTTTGTTCACTATTTGGAAAAAAACATGAAATAATTTCCAGGCAGTTCCACATCAGGAATAAGCTTGATCTTGCTCCAGTCAAAATAAAACAAATCATGAAAGAAAGCCTGCAAATACAAATCTTTAAATTTATATTACGAATAAAGCGTTGGTTTGTCTAAGGAACCTTAGTATATCTAACAGCAACAGCGCAATGGTCACTTAAATCATTACAAAAAACACCAACTGCAGAATATTTATGTGGAACGTTTGTCAATATCAAATCAATCAGGGTAGATTTCTTTGGACATTTGGGCGGGTGGGTGAGTTTATCAACTGGGTAAGATTCATAGAATTACAAAACATTTTCAAATCAGACACCGGTTTTACCCAACACCAGTTGAGATCATTTCACTGAAGTTTATACATAAGGTGCATCAGAAAAGAAAATGCATCACCGAGAGCAGAGGGGGGTCTATAACAGCCAATCACAGTTATAGAGAGCAGAGGGGGGTCTATAACAGCCAATCACAGTTATAGAGAGACCCTTTGAAACCTCAAGATTCAAAGCAAGAAATTCCAATGATTTACAAATAGTTTCAGACTTTGCCACACTTACAAGGAATTTAGTCTTTACATATATAGCCATATCCCTAACTTTCTTAACTCTATCAGTGCGATACGCATTGTAACCCTTTATGCAAATATCCTTATCAAGAACAGACTTGCTGAGCCAGGTTTCAGAAAACACAATTACATCAGCTGATCATCAGTTGATTTAGCCCAAATCCTAACCCCATATACTTTTAACAGGCTGTGTACATTTAAATGAAAAATACCAAAACCAGATCTAGATTTAAAATCAGAGGGGGTTTTGAAAAATTGCATATTAGGGTCAGGTTGCACGTTACCTGAAATCAATAACAGAAGAATAACTAGGCACCTGTAACGGCAGATTTCCTCCTCTTCGTCTGAAGAGGAGTAAGGATCGGACCAAGATGCGGAGTGGTAAGTGTTCATGAAGAATTTTAATAAGAAAAGCCTGAACACTATGAAATACAAAACAAACTATAACATGAAATGAACCAAACCGAAACAGTCCCGTGTGGCACAAACACTGACACAGGAAACAAACACCCACAAACCAACAGTGAAACCCAGTCTACCTAAGTATGATTCTCAATCAGAGACAACTAACGACACCTGCCTCTGATTGAGAACCATACTAGGCCGAAACAGAAAACCAAACATAGAAACACAAAACACACTGCCCACCCCAAATCACGCCATGACCATACTAAATAAAGACAAAACAAAGCAAAATAAAGGTCAGAACGTGACAGTACCCCCCCCAAAGGTGCGGACTCCGGCCACAAAACCTGAACCTATAGGGGAGGGTCTGGGTGGGCGTCTGTCCGCGGTGGCGGTTCTGGCGTGGGACGTGGACCCCACTTCACCAAAGTTCTAGTGCGCCTCTTCGCCCGCCTCCATGGCCTCTTTAAAGCAGCGAACCTAGCCACCAACCTTGGACTAGGAACATTCCGGCAGCGCCGGACAGGCAGGTGACTCCGGCAGCGCTGGAGTGGAGGACGCCTCTGGCAGCGCCGGACAGGCGGGAGACTCTGGCAGCTCCGGAGTGAAGGGCGATTCTGGCATCGCCTGGCTGACTGATGGCTCTGGCAGATCCTGGCTGGCTGTTGGCTCTGGCAGCTCCTGGCTGGCTGACGGCTCTGGCAGCTCCTGGCTGGCTGACTGCTCAGGACAGACTGGTGGCTCTAGCAGCTCTGGACAGACGGGAGACTCTGGCAGCTCTGGACAGACGGGAGACTCTGGCAGCTCTGGACAGACGGGAGACTCTGGCAGCTCTGGACAGACGGGAGACTCTGGCAGCTCTGGACAGACGGGAGACTCTGGCAGCTCTGGACAGACGGGAGACTCTGGCAGCTCTGGACAGACGGGAGACTCTGGCAGCTCTGGACAGACGGGAGACTCTGGCAGCTCTGGACAGACGGGAGACTCTGGCAGCTCTGGACAGACGGGAGACTCTGGCAGCTCTGGACAGACGGGAGACTCTGGCAGCTCTGGACAGACGGGAGACTCTGGCAGCTCTGGACAGACGGGAGACTCTGGCAGCGCTGGAGAGGAGGAAGGCTCTGGCAGGAGACCCTGTAGGCAGAAGACGGAGAGACAGCTTGGTGCGGGGGCTGCCACCGGAGGGCTGGTGCCTGGATAGACCGGACTGTGCAGTCGCACTGGAGCGCTTGAGCACAGAGCCTGCCCAATCTTACCTGGTTGAATGCTCCCCGTAGCTCGACCAGTGCGGCGAGGTGGAATAGGCCGCACTGGGCTGTGCTGGCGAACAGGGGACACCATGCATAAGGCTGGTGCCATGTACGCCGGCCCAAGGAGACGCACTGGAGACCAGATGCATAGAGCCGGCTTCATGGCACCTGGCTCGATGCCCACTCTAGCCCGGCTGATACGAGGAGCTGGAATGTACCGCACCGGGCTATGCACCCGCACCAGGGACACAGTGCGCTCCACAGCATAACACAGTGCCTGCCCGGTCCCTCTCGCTCTCCGGTAAGCACAGGAAGTTGGCGCAGGTCTCCTACCTGGCTTCGCCACACTCCCTGTGTGCATCCCCCTAAGAGATTTTTGGGGCTGCCTCTCGGGCTTCCTTGCCAGCCGCTTTCCCTTGTATCGCTGGCTCCTCTCTCCGGCTGTCCCTGCTCTCCTAGCTGCCTCCACCTGTTCCCATGGGAGGCGATCCCTTCCAGCCAGGATGTCCTCCCATGTGTAGCAACCCTTGCTGTCCAAAACATCCTCCCATGTCCAGGAGTCCTGACATCGCTGCTGCTGCTGCTGCTGCCCGTTACCACACCGCTTGGTCCTCTGTTGGTGGGTGTTTCTGTAACGGCAGATTTCCTCCTCTTCGTCTGAAGAGGAGTAAGGATCGGACCAAGATGCGGCGTGGTAAGTGTTCATGACGGATTTTAATAAGAAAAGCACTGAACACTATGAAATACAAAACAATAAACGATAACATGAAATGAACCAAACCGAAACAGTCCCGTGTGGCACAAACACTGACACAGAAAACAAACACCCACAAACCAACAGTGAAACCCAGTCTACCTAAGTATGATTCTCAATCAGAGACAACTAACGACACCTGCGTCTGATTGAGAACCATACTAGGCCGAGACAGAAACCCAAACATAGAAACACAAAACATAGACTGCCCACCCCAACTAACGCCCTGACCATACTAAATAAAGACAAAACAAAGGAAAATAAAGGTCAAACGTGACAGCACCTCTGTTTAATAACCTTGCACGGCTTCTCTTTTTTAAGAGACCCACTGCAAGCGAATTCTACAAGTGAGTTTCCAGACAATACAAAATAGTCATATAAAACAATTAGACTTTGGTAGTGACACAAGTTCATACTGTTCACATCATGCCACAAATGCATCAGTACTTGGACTAGTGGACCGAGTGAAAAAGAGAGTTCCCGCAGACACAATGTCTAATGGATGGGAGAGCACATTGTCAGATGTACTCACCCAGCAACAATGTTCGTGTACTCCAGAGTTCAGTAAAGTCAGTGCACAAAGCAATACCACGAAAATTGTCATTTTCTTTAAGAGATGTAAGAAATAGTGGCCAAGGAAAGGTAAGGGAGAGAGGGACTGAGTGTGCGTATGAGTCTGTATGCGAGTGTGTGCGCGTGAGTAGATTGGGTGTTGGGGTCGATTGAGAGAACGGGGATTGTTGAGCTCCCTCTAACAGCCATGCGGAGAGCGAAGAGGTTCAGCTTGGAAGAGACACTCCGTGGATGGAAAACTGACGATAGAACCCAGGCCAGCCAGAGTGGGTTACTTTGGTAAAATTAAAGTAGTGCAAGTAGCAAAAATGTATCTGAGTTGAAGGAGACGCGCAATCTTTACACCAGCTAAACTAAATAGTTTGCACTACACAACAAGGAAATTGTAGATTTGCTCCACCATAAATGAATAGGTTATTAGTAGGTTAAAATCTACTAGTCACAGACAAACGACTTGACATGCTGGATTGAGGAGTGGATGTGCCTGCGTACGTTGTATACAGTACAGTACAGAAAGGGCTACAGTAGATGATCTTTGTGTGTGTCTGAGGCTGCTTGACTGACAGGGCTCAGACAGTGGATGAGTGTTGACTGACGGTCTCTCCCATGTACCTAACACACCAAGGAAATTGAAGCGTGCTTATCATCATCTAAACCTGTGAGGGAGACACGCACACACATAAACATGCACGCACACACGCGCACATACACATACAGTGGAGGAGTGTTGGTCAGTTAATTGGAGTCCTCCTTCTGGCCACTACAGTAACAGACCAAAACACTCTGGTACAGCTAAGCATATAGAGAAAGAGCATGTGTTTTAAATGGCACCCTATTCCTTATGTAGGTCATTATTTTTGACAAAGCCATATGCACCCTTCATATGGAATAGGGTGCCATTTGAGATGCACAAGAGACTGTGTGAGTGTGTACTTGTCTAGCTAAAGAAACCTATTACCCAATACTGGTGGAAAAAACCTTCACATGTCTCATATTCTCCTAATGAATGCCTGAATTTGTTCGACTGAGCTTCCTTTAAACGTTTGACCTAAGCCCACCCTTCTGTACTTCTCTCGTTCTGTTCCACTCTCCTTCTCATTACCTCTTATCTCACCCTGCCTCATTGGTGAAACATACCTAGAAGGAATCAAAATATTGAAAAAATATAGTGAGAAAGGAATAAGAGAGAGAGGATTCTTCCCTGAGCTGCTGCTGCAGGAGCCGGTGCTCGTTGCTATTTAGGAACTAAAACCAAGACAGGAGGAAAATAGAGAAGCATCCTGAAGCCTTTGGTGTTCCAGGGTTCTTCTGTTATTCTCTTCAAACAGAGCTGTAAAGGCCTTCTCGTTATCAAAGCCCATTTTCAAACCAGACCAGGAACACTGAACATAGGCAGCGAATGGAGGAGGAGCGGGGGTGTGGGGTTTGGTGGGAGAGGGGTACAGCAAAGCCACGGTTAAAAATAGACATACAGGAGAGAAGGGCTTTGAATTGTGAATGTGTCGCTCCCTGCTAGCACTTCTATTGTAGCAGGACGAGGGGATGTGAGAGTAGTCATTATAGTACTGCATATGGTATACTGTATATCTGTGTGTCAGGCAGAAGCTAGCAGAGCTAGGAGACCTGGGGCCCTTTCTCATTTACACTAGCTAACCCAGGAAGGGAAACAAGCTGCAGGAAGGGAAAAAAGATTATTAATATATTTCCATCAATATCTGCATCTGGATTGCTGTTTGGGGTACCACTGCATACATTGACCCTTTGGAATCCATTTTTCTTAGAGAGTATCATGTATCCCAGTGGTTTTCAAAATGTTTGACCCACGACCCCAAAAAGCAGTGGTACAAAATGTGCAAACACCCACACAAGATAGGCTACAGATATAAACTGTGTTTTACACCTGCGTTCATGTTATCAGCCAATGTCAATTAGGGCCATGTCATGTCACTTCTCTGGAGTCCAGCACAAGCAAAATCATACGGCCAACATGTAGCAGTGGTTGCAGGATTGATTTGAAAGCGTCTCCACCACGCCATCACTTTGAAGTGCAGCCTGCTTGCAGAGTGCTTGTTGCCAGCCGGGTAGTCCTGTTCTTCCTAACAAATATTGTAATAAATCCCCAGAAAAATGTTACATCCTATAATATTGAAGGCAGTCTGATGTCACAGCTCCTTATCTTTAGACATATAGCCAGTAGACACCCAAACTAGGCCTATCTGATATATAAATAATCAATCAAATCGTTCTGGCAAAGACGGGTCAGTAGTATAAACTGTATTTTATATGTGTAATATAAATGTAGGCCTTCTATGAGGAAATGAAACAAGTTCTTTCTGGTCACTAATCTGGATATGCTCACCCACCTTTGCTTCCAATGGTGCTGACTGGTCATTGGTCAGTCAACAATCAAGATGCTAAACTTTTTGGTTCAGAAGCATACATTGCATTCGCAAAGAATTCAGACCCCTTGACTTTTTCCAAATGTTGTTACGTTACAGCCTTATTCAAAAATATATTAAATATGTTTTTCCCTCCTCAATTTACACACAATACCCCATAATGACAAAGCAAAATCAGGTTTTAGACATTTTTGAAAATGTATTATAAATACAAAAATGGAAATGTAACATTTACATACAGTACCAGTCAAAAGTTTGGAGAGTTTATCTTTATTTGTACTATTTTCTACATTGTAGACTAATAGTGAAGAGTTCAAAACTTTGAAAAAATAACATATATGGAATCATGTAGTAAACAAAAAAGTGTGCCTTGTTAAAGGTACATTTGTGGAATTTCTTTCCTTCTTAATGCATTTGAGCCAAGAAGATAGCTTTATTTGGTAAGCAAAGCGAAACGACAGTCCATCATTACTTTAAGACATGAAGGTCAGTCAATCTGACTGTAGCAAAAACCATCAAGCGCTATGATGGAACTGGCTCTCATGAGGATCTCCACAGGAAAAGAAGACCCAGAGTTACCTCTGCTGCAGAGGATGAGTTCATTAGAGTTAACTGCAGATTGCAGCCAAAATGAATGATTCACAGAGTTCAAGTAACAGACACATCTCAACATCAACTGTTCAGAGGAGACTGCGTGAATCAGGCCCTCATGGTAGAATTCCTGCAAAGAAACCACTACTTAAGGACTTGCTTTTTCCATATTGGGCCAAGAACACGAGCAATGGAAATTAGGTGGAAATTTGTCCTTTGGTCTGATGAGTCCAAATTTGAGATTTTTGGTTCCAACCGCCATGTCTTTGTGAGACGCAGAGTAGGTGAATGGATGATCTCCGCATCTGTGGTTCACACCGTGATGCATGAGGAGTAGTTGTGATGGTGTGGGTGTGCTTTGCTGGTGACACTGTCTGTGATTTATTTGGAATTCAACGCACACTTAACCAGCATGGCTACCACCTCATTCTGCAGTGATACGCCATCCCATGCAGTTTGCGCTTCATGGGACTATAAATCGTTTTTCAAAAGGACAATGACCCAACACACCTCCAGGCTGTGTAAGGGCTATTTGACCAATAAGGAGAGTGATGGAGTGCTGCATCAGATGACCTGGCCTCCACAATCACCCGACCGCAACCCAATTGAGGTGGTTTGGGATGAGTTGGAACGCAGTGAACAAGTGCTCAGCATATGTTGGAACTTCTTCAAGACTGTTGGAAAAGCATTCTGGGTGAAGCTGTTTGAGAGAATGCCAAGCATGTGCAAAGCTGTCATCAAGGCAAAGGATGGCTACTTTCAACAATCTCAAATATAAAATATATTTTGATTTGTTTAACACTTTTTTGGTTACTGCATGATATGTGTTATTATTTCATAGATTTGATGTCTGCACTTTTATTCTACAATGTAGAAAATAGTAGAAAATGAAGAAAGGTCAGATGGGGAGTGTCGCTCACAGCTATTTTAAGGTCTCTCCAGAGATGTTCGATCAAGTTCATGTCCGGTGTCGTGTCTTTGGCTATGCCGGATTAAGTGATATGACATGCTATTCTATAAAATCCTTTCTCTGTAATTAATATTACCTGATTAAGCTAATCATGTAAATGAAAATAACTAGAAAGTCTGGGGACCAGGAAACAATGTTTATAGAGCTGTTATCTTCCGAATAAACTCTTAAAGACCTAGTAATATTTTACATCAATAGCAGTCAATATTAATTGTCACCTTATTTCAGTCTCATCTCAACATCGTAGAATTCTTGGTTATCTTCACGAACCCTGGCTAACAAGTTGAATCAGCAATACAAAATTGGGTTTAATTATATATTTACTAAATACCTAACTAATCATACAGAATTACATATACACAGAATGAAGCATACATTGATTACAAATTATGTCATAAAGGAAAACATCCCTAGCGGGCGGAACAGATATGACAGCTGGTTACACAAGGAAAGGGGGTTGGGTTTGAGTGAAAGAGCGGGAAGTCTTGAGGAACAAAGGGAGAAGCTATTTCTCTATCGGGCCGTAGGCAGCTACTCTATCGTAAATACAGAATATTATGCATTCTAAATTACCGCCCATTTGGAAAAGGAAAATGCAATAAATATTTACTCTGAGCTGCGCTTCAATAGGTTGGTGGTAGGTGGAAGGCCGTGTCCTTTGTCCTTTGATGCGTGTCTCTTCTGGTGAACAGGATACGTTGTAGTGTCGTCGTTGTGTGGTAGACGGGATACATTGTTTGTCCTTTCCTAGCCCACGTTTACGGCTGCTGTTGCTAACTCTACGGCTAGGATGTCTCACTTCTTTAGTGAATAAGAGTTCAAAGTTCATACCATTCACAACCAAAGCTCACGCCGAGGTTGGCTTAGCTCTGTAGTTGACATGTTAGTCCATTTTAACGTATGGACCGTCGTCCTTGGAACAGGAGGTTAAATTTTCATCAAGGGCTTATATATTCGAGGGAGAGAAGGGTGTGTTTCATAGTTTGTAACCCATGTCTCTTCACAGGGGCAGGCCATTGATTGAGCAGAGCTCTAACCTTATGAAAACCAAATTCTCTAATTTGGAAGCTAATATTAAATTTAATCTTTTCACAAATAGTTTCATATTCAAACATTTAAATTGCACAACAATTCCATGTGAATCTGATAACTTGAATGTGTAGTCTTTCCCAGATACAGTTTATGTCGTCCTGTCATCAGTCATAATGTCTCAGATGACAACCGAACTGACATCATATTCATTAAGTACCAACGCATATTTTCAACTGGTTCTATTATCGAAATATGGTTCCTTTCTCCCCCTTGTTTGATGTTTCCAGACTCTATGTTTAACAAAGGCTATTCAAGAGTCCTTCAGTAGAGTCAGAGAGAGAGGGAAGGGAGAAAGGTATTTATGGGGGGTCATTAACCTTTACCCACAGGCCAATGTCATGACACCGGGCTCTGGCTGGGCCACTCAAGGACAGTCAGAGACTTGTCCCGAAGCCATTCTTGCGTTGTCTTGGCTGTCTGCTTAGGGTCGTTGTTCTGTTGGAAGGTGAATCTTCGCCCCAGTCTGAGGTCCTAAGTGTTCTGAAGCAGGTTTTCATCAAAGATCTGTCTTTACTTTGCTCTGTTCATCTTTCCTTCGATCCCGACTATTCTCCCAGTCTCTGCCGCAAAAAAACATCCCCACAGCATGATGCTGCCACCACATTTCTTGATGGTGCAAAGTTTCCTCCAGACGTGATGCTTGGAATTCAGCCCAAACAGTTCAATCTTGGTTTCATCAGACCAGAGAGTCCTTTAGTTGCATTTTGGCAAACCCCAAGCGGGCTGTCATGTGCCTTTTACTGAGGATTGGCTTCCATCTGGCCACTCAACCATAAAGGCCTGATTGGTGGAGTGCTGCAGAGATGGTTGTCCTTCTGGAAGGTTCTCCCATCTCTACAGAGGAACTCTAGAGCTCTGTCAGAGTGGTCATTGGATTCTTGGTCACTTCCCTGATCAAAGCCCTTGTCCACCAATTGCTCAGTTTGGCCAGGCGGCCAGCTCTAGGAACAGTCTTGGTGGTTTCTCTTTCCATTTAAGAATGATGGAGCCCACTGTGTTCTTGGGTAGCTTCAATGCTGCAGAAATGTTTTGAGACTCTTCCCCAGATCTGTGCCTCGACGCAATCCTGTCTCGGAGCTCTACGGAAAATACCTTCAACCTCATTGCTTGGTCTTTGCTCTGACATGCACTGTCAACTGTGGGACCTTATATAGACAGGTGTGTGCCTTTACAAATAATTTCCAATCAATTGGGCTCCAATCAAGTTGTAGCAACATTTCAAGGATAATCTTTGGAAACAGGATGCACCTGAGCTCAATTTTGAGTCTTAGCAAAGGGTCTGAATCCTTATGTAAATAGCGTATTTCTGTTTTTATTTTTTATTAATTTCTCAAAACCTCTTTTCTCTTTGTCATTATGAGGTATTGTGTGTAGATTGATGAGGAAAACATTTCATTTGATCAATTTTAGAATAAGGCTGTAATGTAACAACATGTGGAAAGAGGGGTCTGAATACTTTCCGAATGCACTGTAGATGATAATTTAACAACAACATGCAAGCAGTGGGTTCGCGGTGGGTTCAGAACAACTATAACAAAACATTCATTAAAATGTTATTCAAAACATTGGGGAAATAATACCACCACCAAAAACGGCATTTTGGAGAGTGGAAGGGCAAAGGGGCATGTGCTCTGCACAGGTAGAGCCCTATCTGAGGACTTGACTGCTGGAGATAGAAGAATGCTGTTTCTGTCTGGCCCCGGGAACCTTGTTACCAATTTTAATTAAAGAGGGAATTTAATTGGCAGGGCTTCAGTAGACATAGGCTACAGAATATACTGTGGTCCCCATTTGCTTGATTAAATAGCAAAAACATAAAGGGCAAACTAAATCTGCAGAGGACAAAATGTTCTTTAGCTCCTCAAAAATATTTTTTTGTCAAAAATAATGCCCCTGCTGTTTGAGCCTGTCAAAAATCCTATCAGTTCCTAGTCATGCAGGACTCATACTGTCCCCTATTGCCCCGTGGGTCCAAAGGCCTGATTGGCTGACCAGTGGCCCATGCCTGTTCTTGTTGTCCCCTCGTAGCGGAGATAGATGGGTTGGAGAACAAGATAGGAACAGGGAGAGAGAATAATAAGAGAGTAGAGAGAGAGAGAAAGAAAGAGAGAGGGGAGGGGAGGGAAACCATAGACAGTGTATAGAGAGAGAACGGGAAAAAGAGAGAGCGAGAGAAAGAGTGAGATCAAGATCGTGGCGGGGAGTGTGCAGCGGGGGCTAAGTGACGGGGACGGCGTTGTAGCGGAGCAGAGCCACGGCCCTGCATGATTGATTTCCTCTCGGAGCCGAGGCTACCGCTGGTGCTGGCTAGCCGCTCTGTGGTTTATGCGTATACAGACGCTGTTCCTCCCTGACTCTTCAGTCTGACTGTCTGGTCTAATGGCTGCCTGTGGCAAGAGACAAGACATATGGTGACACTTGTGCCACGGTTAGTAATGGCCATGACTGCATGCATCACAGGGAGGCCTAGTAGAATGGTTACACCTCGCAACACAGAAAGGAACCCTGAGGGAAGAGGAAGGATCACATTGGACAGAGATATGGACCATGGCAGAGTTAGGATGCGTTTGTCACTTTGTGTCGATACAGTTCAACCTCAAACAATCACTGACTTCTGATCTCATATCATCTCTGCATAGAGAACAATACTCACTCTGTTACACATACTCTCTCTCTCTCTTACACACACACGTGTAGTCTCGCAACCCATTGTGAAGCTGCTTTAGAAGGTTGTTGGAACTAATTGTATTGTGATCCTAATTGATATGTCAATCTGGGTTTACTGATAAGCTGAAGACAACTCTCTCCCGCCCTCCCTCTCCCCCTTCTACCGATCTCCTCACTCACTCACTCACTCACTCACTCACTCACTCACTCACTCACTCACTCACTCACTCACTCGTCCCTCCCGGTCTCTACATCCCTCTATCTCTTTCCCTCCATCTCTCTCTCCCTCTCCCTCTTTACTATCAAATCAAGGCACTGATGACTCATCCAATCATTCACTCAAAATATGCACCCCCTCTCTCACACACACACACACACACACACACACACACACACACACACACACACACACACACACACACACACACACACACACACACAACAAAACCCCATTTTTCCGGTGTGCCCTCTCTCCTCAGTGTAAAATGGGTCATCTCCTTGGTGTGTGTAGAGGCCCTGTGCCGGTGTAACGTGATTGCAGCGGTGCCCGGTGTGTGTGTGCGTGTGTGTGTGTTGTGGTTATTGAGGCCAGTGGAAGGCCTGTAGGGTTTCTCTACTCTCATGCTGTTAACGCACCTGGCTATAGCTGACATAATGGAAAGATCACAGGAGTCTAAGCCACTTATCTGTGGCTTTTTGCAGGGGCAGAGGTGTGTGTCAAATCAAATGAAATCTAATTGTATTTGTCACATGCGCCGAATACGGCAGGTGTAGGTAGACCTTACCGTGAAATGCTTACTTACAAGCCCTTAACCAACAATGCAGTTCAAGAAATAGAGTTAAGAAGATATTTACTAAATAAACTAAAGTAAAAAAGAATAATGAAATCAAATCAAAAGTAACACAAGAAAAAAACGAGGCTATATACAATGTAAATGTAAATAGTCAATGTAGATAGTCCAGGTGTGGCTTGGGGGTAGAAGCTGTCCAGGTGTGGCTTGGGGGTAGAAGCTGTCCAGGTGTGGCTTGGGGGTAGAAGCTGTCCAGGTGTGGCTTGGGGGTAGAAGGTGTCCAGGTGTGGCCTGGGGGTAGAAGCTGTCCAGGTGTGGCTTGGGGGTAGAAGGTGTCCAGGTGTGGCCTGGGGGGAAAAGGTGTCCAGGTGTGGCTTGGGGGTAGAAGGTGTCCAGGTGTGGCTTGGGGGTAGAAGGTGTCCAGGTGTGGCCTGGGGGGAAAAGGTGTCCAGGTGTGGCTTGGGGGTAGAAGGTGTCCAGGTGTGGCTTGGGGGTAGAAGGTGTCCAGGTGTGGCTTGGGGGTAGAAGGTGTCCAGGTGTGGCTTGGGGGTAGAAGCTGTCCAGGTGTGGCTTGGGGGTAGAAGCTGTCCAGGTGTGGCTTGGGGGTAGAAGCTGTCCAGGTGTGGCTTGGGGGTAGAAGCTGTCCAGGTGTGGCTTGGGTGTAGAAGCTGTTAAGAGGCCTTTTGGTCCTAGACTTGACACTCCGGTACCACTTGCTGTGCGGTAGCAGAGAGAACAGTCTATGACTTGGGTGACTGGAGTCTTTGAAAATTTTTGGGATCTTCCTCTAATACCGCCTAGTATATAGGTTCTGGATGTCAGGATGCTTGGCCCCAGTGATGTACTGGGTCATACCCATTACCCTCTGTAGTGCCTTGCAGTCAGAATTTACATACACTTAGGTTGCAGTAATTAAAACTAGTTTTTCAACCCTTCTACATTGTAGAATAATAGTGAAGACATCAAAACTATGAAATAACACATATGGCATCATGTAATAACCAAAGAAGTTTTAAACAAATGAAAATATATTTAATATTTGAGATTATTCAAATAGCCACCCTTTACCTAACTTTTTTCACTCTTGGCATTCTCTCAACCAGCTTCATGCGGTTGTCAACTGGAATGCATTTCAATTAACAGGTGTGCCTTCTTAAAAGTTCATTTGTGGAATTTCTTTCCTTCTTATTAATGAGTTTGAGCCAATCAGTTGTGTTGTGACAAGGTAGGGGGGTATACACAAGATAGCCCTATTTGGTTAAAGACCAAGTCCATATTATGGCAAGAACTGCTCAAATAAGCAAAGAGAAATGACAGTTCATCATTACTTTAAGACATAAAGGTCAGTCAATACGGAACATTACAATAACTTTTAAAGTTTCTTCAAGTGCTGTCGCAAAAAACATCAATCACCATGATGAAACTGGCTCTCACGAGAACTGCCACAGGAATGGAAGTCCCAAATGTAGGAACAGGAATGGAAGTCCCAGATAAGATCATTAGAGTTACCAGCCTCAGAAATGCAAGTAACAGACACATCTCAACATCAACCTTTCAAAGGAGACTGTGTGAATCATGTCTTCGTGGTCAAATTGCTGCAAGGAAACCACTACTAAAGGACACCGATAAGAAGAAGAGAGTTGCTTGGGCCAAGAAACACGAGCAATGGACATTAGACCGGTGGAAATGTGTCTTTTGGTCTGGAGTCCAAATTGGATATTTTTGGTTCCGACCGCCAAGCTGGTTTGGATGAGTTGGAATGCAGAGTGACTCCTTCAAGACTGTTGGAAAAGCATTCCAGGTAAAGCTGGTTGGGAAAATGCCAAGAGTGTGCAAATCTGTCATCAAGGCAAAGAGTGTCTACTTTGAAGAATCTCAAATGATAAAATATATTTTGATTTGTTTGACACTTTTTTGGTTGCTACATGATTCCATATGTGTTATTTCATTGTTTTGATGTCTACAATGTAGAACACAGTAAAAACAAAGAAAAACCCTTGAATGAGTAGGTGTTCTAAAACTTTTGACCAGTAGTGTAGTTATAGCAAGCCAAGGTAGGAGAGTCAGACACACACACACACACATGCAACAACATCACTCACACTTAATTCCGGTATTGGATTTGCTGTTTCTGTGTGTCGGCTGATGGCTCACCAGCATCCTCCTCTTGAATCCTACTCACAATGGCTGCAGAAGCTGGGGCCCTTGGGATATGTTGCATCATCTGGATTTGAGGTCTTTCCAGTGCCATGCCCAGGAACTTGAGAAAGAGTTGTCACCTCTGGAGCTTCCCTCTGTTCCAATCTGGGTTCAACGCCATCCAGATTACAAACGCGTTGTATGCCGAGATGTCCTAGATGTTGAAGAATATCATAAGTGTACAGTGTAGGGATCTTCTTTTGCAGCTGTAGCCAGTCACCAGCCTTTCTACATTTGTCCACCTCTCCTTTTGTGGCATTGTAATCCATTATTATTTCTGCCACATATTCTCCCATCCCTATGCAGCGTACTCATGAGTACCACATTTTTGCCTTTCTTTAGCACGTAGGACACTAGGGACGTGTCGGCCATAAACACAAACATAGAGGTATTGATAGGCCTGTTCCTGTGCATTTAAGTGTTGAGGTGGGAGATCTGGCTTGTTTTTGTACTATTCTACCATCGTCAGCTTCATCTTGAAGAGCTCCTGTCCCAGCTTTTGTAAAGTTAAAAAGTTATTGCATATGATGTTGTGGCCACTGAGTCCCTGTGTCACATCCAGGACAACCTGCATCCCTTGGTTCTTCTCAGGTGCACCCTCATCTGGCTTCCCCATATTTTATTTTTTATTTAACTAGGCAAGTCAGTTCAAAACAAATTCTTATTTACATTGAGGCCCACACCGGCCAGACCCGGACAATGCTGGGCCAATTGTGTGCCGCCCAATGAGACTCCCAATCACGGCCGGTTGTCATACAGCCTGGATTCAAACCAGGGTGTCTGTAGTGACGCTTCAAGCACTGAGATGCAGTGCCTTAGACCGCTTGCAAGTTCCACGCATACGATGAAGCAGCATCAGAGGCAACCCAGATCTTTATTCCATATTTTGCGGGTTTAGACGGTATGTACTGCCTGAAGGGGCCTTGGCCTCTAAATAACATAAGCTGCTCATCAATAGTAACGTTGGGCCCAGGGTTGTAAAACAGGGGAATGTGGTCCACCCACTTGTTCCACACTGACCTGATTGCAGCTAGCTTGTCTCTCTGATGCCAAGCTGGTCTGGTGTCTCTGTTATTGAAGCGGATAATCCTGGAAATAATGTGGATGTATTCCAGAGACATTGTTGCACGGAAAAGTTTTGTGGATTCCCCATTGGATCTGAAAATACCAGCAAGGATAAGAAGCCCAAAGTATGCATGTAAATGAGTTTGGTCCATCTCCTTCCATCCCTTTCCAAAAACATGCCTTCCCTCCAAATGAGTGCAGTTCTGAATGATTTTCTGTATCGTGTCTACGATGAACAGTTCAAAATAATACTTTATGTCCTGCACATGAGTAACCGTCATTCGCATCGGCCCTGGTTGCATGATCCATGCGGGGTGGCTCATTCCTTGGGCAAGAAGACCATTCAATTTTAAAAAATGTTGACATCCATATTTCTCCTCCTGCAGGCTGCTGATGAGGCGGCTACTGATTGGCTGGTCCAGGGGCTGGCTGAGGGTCAATCTCATCCTCTTCTTCCAACTCACTGTCAGACTCCGAATTGACAGAGACATGTTCGGAAAATTCTTCATCTTCCAAAGTGGAAGACACTCCTTCCACAGTAACTTCTCTCTCCTCAAACATTTTTTCCAAGGCCCTCTGAGCAGAGATTATTTTTGCCGGTAAGGAGCCACACATTAAAAGCTCATTATTTGTTGTGTCCCTCCCCCAATTTGCACCTGGCTGGGGAAAATACAGATTTTTTTTAAACAATATATCGAAATATTGTATTGTAATAACATTGTGCAGGTTCCCGCAAGACATTGTGTAGTTTCACACACTACAAAAGGTAAGGAGTGTGAGAAAAGCAGGAAACAGGCAGACAGGCAAGGAGACAGACATGTATTTGGTCCTATGTTGAAACAGCAGACCCAGGGAGGAGGAAGACAGAGTGAAGGCATACACCAAACCTTTTTGTTTCATTTTTACTTGTTTTCAACTACACACACACTTTTCTACACTTTTATTACCCTTGGGTCCAGTGGACACAAACACCATAAATGTGTAGGGGGTGCACACTGTGCACTCATTTAAAGTGTGTTATTTTACATGTTATTCACAGAAAATGAGCCAAGATCAATGAGTCTCAGGTTGAAAAAATAATTAATTGTATCATTTTTCTTTAAGTTAACATTGAAAATGTGTCCCACAGACCCGAACACCACACAAGGCTTAAAAGCGGCAGATCTAACCTATAGGTCGGTGCGGATGTTACCTGTAATCCCTGGCTTCTTGTTGGAAAATGTATCTACGGTCACTGTGGGGACGACGTTGTCGATGCACTTATTGATGAAGCCGGTGACTGAGGTAGTATACTCCTCAATGCCATTGGATGAATCCCGGAACATATTCCAGTCTGTGCTAGTAAAACAGTCCTGTAGCGTACCATCCACGTCATCTGACCACTTCCGTACAGAGCGAGTCACTGGTACTTCCTGCTTTATATTTTGCTTGTAAGCAGGAATCAGGAGGATAGAATTATGGTCAGATTTGCCAAATGGAGGTTGAGGGAGAGCTTTCTATCCATCTCTGTTTGTGGAGTAAAGGTGGTCTAGAGTTTTTTTCCTCTGGTTGCACATGTGACATGCTGGTAGAAATGAGGTAAAATGGATGTAAGTTTTCCTGCATTAAAGTCCCCGGCAACTAGCAGCACAGCTTCTGGATGAGCATTTTCTTGTTTGCTTATGGCCTTATACAGCATTGTTTTGTGGTGGTAAATAGATGGCTACGAATAATATAGATGAGAACTGTCTTGTTAGATAGAGAGGTCTACAGCTTATCATGAGGTATTCTACCTCAGGTGAGCAATACAATTAGACATCATGCTCCAGCAGTTCTTGACAAATAGACCCCCCCCTCGTCTAGCTCCTGCCGATGCATGGAGAAGCCAGCCAGCTCTATATTATCTGTGTCGTTGCTCAGCCATGTCTTGGTGAAACATAAGATATTACAGTTTTAATGTTCCATTGGTAGGATAGTCTTAATCGTAGATCGTCCAGTTTATTTTCCAATTAATTCACATTGGCCAATAATACTGAGGGAAGTGGTGGTTTACCTACTCGTCAGCAATTTTTTTCTTTTTAGTATATTATTATTTTATTTTTTTACCCCTTTTTCTCCTAAATTTCGTGGTATCCAATTGATAGTTACAGTCTTGTCCCATCGCTGCAACTCACGTATGGACTCGGGGAGGCGAAGGTCGAGACACGTTCGTCCCCCGAAACACAACCCCACCAAGCTGCACTGCTTCTTGACACAATGCCTGTTTAACCCGGAAGCCAGCCGCACCAATGTGTCGGAGGAAACACTGTACACCTGTCGACCATGTCAGCGTGTATGTGCCCCGGCCCCCACCACAGAACTCGCTAGAGTGCAATGGGACAAGGACATCCCGGCCGGCCAAAACCTCCCCTAACCCAGATGACGCTGGACGAATTGTGCACCACCTCATGGGTCTCCCGGTCGCGGCTGACTGCCACACAGCCTGGTATCAAACCAGGATCTGTAGAGACACAGCTAGCACTGTGATGCAGTGCCTTAGACCGCTGCATCGTGTGTGTATGTGTGTGCTTGCGTGTGTCTGTACCCAACACCCGGCCATATAGCTGCTGGCCAAGAAGCACAGGATGAGCTAGGTAATGTGCACAGCATTGATGAACAGAGCAGCAAGTAAAGACGTAACGAGGTAGAAGTTAACAACAGAAACAGTTAGAGAGATTTCTTAATTTATTCTCTCCTGAAACCTCATTTATCATTCCAATGGGCTCTACCTCTTTTCTCTAATCCAATCAGCGGGCAGCATGCTGGGGATATTGGCTTATATCAGAGGTACACAGGTCTGGTCCGCTGCTCCATGGTGGGGGCCAATCTACAGCCAATGAGAAACATTGAAATTCTAGGGACAATAAGGAGGCCTGCGTCTTGTGACCGTAGCGGACGTGTAGGTATGTACGACAGGACCAAATCGGAAAGATAGGTAGGAGCAAGCCCATGTAATGCTTTGTAGGTTAGCAGTAAAACCTTAAAATCAACCCAAGCCTTAACAGGAAGCCAGTGTAGAGAGGCTAGCACTGGAGTTATATGATCACATTTTTGGGATATTGTCAAGATTCTAGCAGCCGTGTTTAGCACTAACTCAAATCAAATCAAATTTCATTTGTCACGTGCGCCGAATACAACAATACCTTACAGTGAAATGCTTACTTACAGGCTCTAACCAATTGTGTAAAAAAAAGGTATGTGTGTGTGTGCGTGCGTGCGTGCGTGCGTGCGTGTGTGTGTGTGGGTATAGAAATAAAACAACAGCAGAAATACATTTCTACGATACATAGGTATCTTTAAAGGGCACACAATGCAAATAGTCCGGGTAATCATTGGTTACCTTTTCAGGAGTCTTATGGCTTGGGGGTAAAAACTGTTGAGAAGCCTTTTTGTCCTAGACTTGGCACTCCGGTACCACTTGCCATGTGGTAGTAGAGAGAACAGTCTATGACTGGGGTAGCTGGGGTCTTTGACAATTTTTAGGGCCTTCCTCTGACACCTCCTGTTGTAGAGGTCCTGGATGGCAGGCAGCTTTGCCCCAGTGATGTACTGGGCCCTACGCACTACAATCTGAAGTGACTTGCGGTCGGAGGCCGAGCAATTGCCGTACCAGGAAATGATGCAACCGGTCAGCATACTCTCAGTGTTGCAGCTGTAGAACCCTTTGAGGATCTCAGGACCCATGCCAAATCTTTTTAGTTTCTTGAGGGGGAATAGGCTTTGTCGTGCCCTCTTCACAACAGTCTTGGTGTGTTTGGACCAATCTAGTTTGTTGTTGATGTGGACACCAAGGAATTTGAAGCTCTCAACCTGCTCCACTACAGCCCCGTCGATGAGAATGGGGACTTGCTCAGTGCTCCTTTTCCTGTAGACCACAATCATCTCCTTATTCTTGGTTACATTGAGGGATAGGTTGTTATTCTGGCACCACCCGGCCAGGTCTCTGACCTCCTCCCTATCTCATCATTGTCGGTGATCAGGCCTACTGTTGTGTCGTCAGCAAACTTAATGATGGTGTTGGAGTCGTGCCTGGCCTTGCAGTCGTGGGTGAACAGGGAGTACAGGAGGGGACTGAGCACGCACCCCTGGGGAGGTCCAGTGTTGAGGATCAGCGTGGCAGATGTGTTGCTACCTACACTCACCACCTGGGGGCGGCCTGTCAGGATGTACAGTATCCAGTTGCAGAGGGAGGTGTTTAGTCCCAGGATCCTTAGCTTGGTGATGAGCTTAGAGGGTACTATGGTGTTGAACGCTGAGCTGTAGTCAATAGACAGCATTCTCACATAGGTGTTCCTTTTGTCCAGGTGGAAAGGGCAGTGTGGAGAGCAATAGAGATTGCTCTTGTAGATCTGTTTGGGCGGTATGCAAATTGGAGTGGGGTCGAGGGTTTCTGGGATAATGGTGTTGATGTGAGCCATTACCAGCCTTTCAAAGCACTTCATGGCTACGGACGTGAGGGCTACGGGTCTGTAGTCATTTAGGCAGGTTGCCTTTGTGTTCTTGGGTACAGGGACAAAGTAAACAGGCTATTTCTCAGGAACAGATGCTAGAATATGCATATAATTGACAGCTTAGGATAGGAAACACTCTAAAGTTTCCAAAACTGTAAAAATATTGTCTGTGAGTATGGGCGAAAGCCTGAGAAAAACTCCAATCAGGAAGTGACTCATATTTTGAAACCCCTGTGTTCCTATGCATCCCTATTGCCCATTGAAAGGGATATCAACCAGATTCCTTTTTCTATGGCTTCCTTAATGTGTCTACAGCCACTAGACATAGTTTCAGGCTTTTATTTTGCAAAATGAGCATGAACGACAACATTGCGTAAGTGGTCAGGTTGATATATTATCGAATAGATATTTGAAAAACACCTTGAGGATTGATTATAAAAAACTTTTGCCATGTTTCTGTTGATATTATGGACCTAATTTTGATTTTTTTTCGGCATTGTCGTGACCGCAATTTCCGGTGGATTTCTCAACAAAACATGTACAAGAAACGGAGGTATTTCGGCTATAAAAATCATCTTTATGGAACAAAATGAACATTTGCTGTCTAACTGGGAGTCTCTTGAGTGAAAACATCCAAAGCTCATAAAAGGTAAACGATTTAACTTGATTGCTTTTCTGATTTTCGTGACCAAGCTTCCTGCTGCTAGCTGGACATAATGCTATGCTAGGCTATCGATAAACTTTCCAGGTTAGAGTCCCACACCTTGATAGCAGCAGCTCTACCCTTTAGCTCAGTGTGAATGTTGCCTGTAATCCATGGCTTCTGGTTGGGGTATGTACGTACAGTCACTGTGGGGACGACGTCCTCAATGCACTTATTGATAAAGCCAGTGACTGATGTGGTGTATTCCTCAATGTCATCGGAAGAATCCCGGAACATGTTCCGGTCTGTGATAGCAAAGCAGTCCTGTAGTCTAGCATCTGCTTCATCTGACCTTTTTTTATAGACCGAGTCACTGGTGCTTCCTGCTTTAAGTTTTGCTTGTATGCAGGAATCAGCAGGATAGAGTTGTGGTCGGATTTACCAAATGGAGGGCAAGGGAGAGCTTTGCACGCGTCTCTGTGTGTGGAGTACAGGTGATCTAGATTTTTTTCCCTCTGGTTGCTCATTTAACATAATGATAGAGAATTGGTAGAACTGATTTAAGTTTACCTACATTAAAGTATCCGGCCACTAGGAACGCCACCTCTGGGTGAGTGGTTTCCTGTTAGCTTTATTTCCTTATACAGCTGACTGAGTGTGATCTTAGTGCCAGCATCTGTCTGTGGTGGTAAATAAACAGCCAACAGTTTTATAGATGTTCAGGACCAGTTTATTACTGGCCACCCATTCCAAAACTACAACTCTAATCTTGATGGTTGTACAGTCGTCTCAAATAAAACTGAAGGACCTCGGCATTACTCTGCATTACTCTGGATCCTGATCTCTCTTTTGATGAACATATCAATACTGTTTCAAGGACAGTTTTTTTCCATCTATGTAACATTGCAAAAATCAGAAACTTTTTGTACATGCAGAAAAATTCATCCATTCTTTTGACACTTCAAGATTAGACTACTGGGGCGGCAGGGTAGCCTAGTGGTTAGAGAATTGGACTAGGAAGGTTGCAAGTTCAAACCCCCGAGCTGACAAGGTACAAATCTGTCGTTCTGCCCCTGAACAACCCACTGTTCCTAGGCTGTCATTGAAAATAAGAATTTGTTCTTAACTGACTTGCCTAGTTAAATAAAGGTCTCAATGGGGATAGCTGAGCTGACTACACTGATTGTGCTAGTGGTAGACTCCACTAAGCTGGCAAGCTGGCTAACATCCTGCTGCCTGGCCTGCACTCATTGTGAAGCTAGAGGAGTTAGAGCCCTGTTTATGTTCATAAATAAGATGAGAGCACCCCTCCAGCTAGGATGGAGTTCATCACTCCACAGCAGGCAAGGTTTGGTCCTGTTTGTGGGTGAGTCCCAGAAAGACGGCCAATTATCTACAAATTCCACTTTTGGGAGATGCAGAAAACAGTTTTCAACCAGTTGAAAACTGCTGTGAGACTGCTGTAGAGTAGAGCTCATCACACCCCCTAACTGGGAGGGGGCCAGAGACAATTGCTCGATGCCGACACATCTTTCTAGCTGATTTACACGCTGAACCTATGTTGCGCTTGGTGACCTCTGACTGTTTCATCCTAACATCGTTGGTGCCGACGTGGATAACAATATCCCTATACTCTCTACAGTCGCCAGTTTTAGCCTTAGCCAGCACCATCTTCAGTGTAGCCTTAACGTATGTAGCCCTGCCCCCTGGTAAATGGTGTACGATCGCTGGATTATTCTTTTTAGTCTCATATTGTGGGTAATGGAGTCACTAATGACTAGGGTTTTCAATTTGTCAAAGCTAATGGTGGGAGGCTTCGGCATCTCAGACCCAGTAACGGGTGGAGGCGAGACCAGAGAAGGCTCGGCCTCTGACTCCGACTCGTCGCTTAATGGAGAGAACCGGTTGAAATTTTCTGTTGGCTGAATGAGCGACACCGTTTGAGGACTCCTACAGCATTTCCTTCCAGAAGCCATGAGAAAAATGTCCGGCTGTGTGAACTGTGCGGGGGGATTTATACTACTATCTGTAGTTATTGGTGGCACAGACGCTGTTTCATCCTTTCCTACACTTAAATTGTTCTTGCTTAACATTTACATTTACATTTAAGTCATTTAGCAGACGCTCTTATCCAGAGCGACTTACCATTGCATCTGAAGCTGAGCTTGCAGCACATATATCCTAACCAAAAGGCAATCGTTGCATATTATGATTACAGCGACTGCAATTAGAAGGCATAATGTTAATGTTACTACAGCTTCAGCTGGTGGAGGTCCTGTTGAACCATGCCCAGATAAAGCGACCGGGGAGAAAAAGCTTAATGAAAAATATTAATGAGGGAAAAAAAAAAACTAAAACGGTAATTAAAAAGTAAAAACAGTAGCAGGTAGCAAAGTGGCAGGTAGCAAGGTAGCAAAGTAATGTTAGCAACAAACTGCACAACATCACTTAATCAAGTCCACAAGTTGGGGTTAACTAATGGTTAATACTGTGTGTATTGCAGCTACTGTCTGAGAGCCAAATCAACATGGTGAAGGTGGTGAACACTGTGAGCGATGCTCTCAGCTCCATGCAGAAGGAGACAGGGGGACTGAAGGCTCGGG
Organism: Oncorhynchus keta; assembly: GCF_023373465.1. Classification (NCBI taxonomy): domain Eukaryota; kingdom Metazoa; phylum Chordata; class Actinopteri; order Salmoniformes; family Salmonidae; genus Oncorhynchus; species Oncorhynchus keta. Next base: position 22,375,790 of record NC_068429.1, read on the forward strand.
TCAAGGCTGACCTACAGAGAGCACCGGTCAGAGGGGCTCGTCTCAAAGGCTGTGCCAATGGTAAGTCTGATAGCTGTCTGTCCATGTCTGGCTAGCTAGCTGGCTTGCTGGCTAGTAATGTGGCTGACTGGCTATGTGGCCGGCCAGTAGGCTGGCTGGCTATGTGGCTGGCTGGCTTTGTGGCTGGCTGATTGGCTGGCTGGCTGTGTGGCCGGCTGGCTGGCTATTTGGCCGGCTGGCTGGCTGGCTTTGTGGCTGGCTGGCTGACTGTGTGGCTGGCTGGTTATGTAGCTAACTGGCTGGTTATGTAAGTGTCTGTCTGTCTGTCTGTCTGTCTGTCTGTCTGTCTGTCTGTCTGTCTGTCTGTCATTCATGAATATGTCTATGTGTGTGTGTCTCTGTGTCTTCATATGTGTCTGTCTCTGTCTGTTCCTGTAGACATACTCTATAGTTCTCTGTGTTATTCAATATAGTACTGTATCTCTATCTACCAGAGGCAGAGATGAATATTACCTCATTACCCTTGGTGCTAGTGTTGAATGCATGAGTGTTGAATATACAGTATGTAAATATATATTTTTTAAATCACCTTTTAACCAGGTAGGCTAGTTGAGAAGAAGTTCTCATTTGCAACTTCGACCTGGCCAAGATAAAGCATAGCAGTTCGACACAACAACACAGAGTTACACATGGAATAAACAAACATACAGTCAGTAATACAGTAGGGAAAAAAAGGGGAAAAAAGTATATACAGTGAGTACAAATTAGGTAAGATAAGGGAGTTAAGGCAATAAATTGGCCATGGTTGCAAAGTAATTACAATATAGCAATTAAACACTGGAATAGTAGATGTGCAGAAGATGAATGTGCAAGTAGAGATACTGGGGTGCAAAGGAGCAAGATAGATAAATAAATACAGTATGGGGATGAGGTAGTTGGATGGGCTGTTTACAGATTGGCTATGTATAGGTGCAGTGATCTGTGAGCTGCTCTGACAGCTGGTGCTTAAAGCTAGTGAGGGAGATATGAGTCTCCAGCTTCAGTGATTTTTGCAGTTCGTTCCAGTCCTTGGCAGCAGAGAATTGGAAGGAAAGGCGGCCAAAGGACGATTTGGCTTTGGGGGTGACCAGTGAGATATACCTGCTGGAGCGTGTGCTACGAGTGGGTGCTGCTATGGTGACCAGTGAGCTGAGATAAGGCGGTGCTTTACCTAGCAGAGACTTGTAGATGACCTGGAGCCAGTGTTTTTGGCGACGAGAGTGAAGCGAGGGCCAGCCAACGAGAGTGTACAGGTCGCAGTGGTGGGTAGTATATGGGGCTTTGGTGACAAAACGGATGGCACTGTGATAGACTGCATACAATTTGTTAAGTGTTGGAGGCTATTTTATAAATGACATCGCCGAAGTCGAGGATCGGTAGGATGGTCAGTTTTACGATGGGTATGTTTATATGGGTATGTTTGGCAGCATGAGTGAAGGATGCTTTGTTGCGAAATAGGAAGCCGATTGGAGATGCTTAATGTGAGTCTGGAAGGAGAGTTTACAGACACATAGGTATTTGTAGTTATCCACATATTCTAAGTCAGAGTCGTCCAGAGTAGTGATGCTGGACGGGCGGGCAGGTGCAGGCAGTGATGGGTTGAAGAGCATGCATTTAGATTTACTTGTATTTAAGAGCAATTGGAGGCCACGGAAGGAGAGTCGTATGGCATTGAAGCTTGCCTGGAGGGTTGTTAACACAGTGTCCAATGAACGGCCAGAAGTATACAGAATGGTGTCGTCTGCGTAGAGGTGGATTTGAGAATCACCAGCAGCAAGAGCGACATCATTGATGTATACAGAGAAGAGAGCCGGCCCAAGAATTGAATCCTGTGGCACCCCCATAGAGACTGCCAGAGGTCCGGACAACAGGCCCTCCGATTTGACACACTGAACTCTATCAGAGATGTAGTTGGTAAACCAGGCGAGGCAATCATTTGAGAAACCAAGGCTGTTGAGTCTGCCGTTAAGAATGTGGTGATTGAGTCGAAAGCCTTGGCCAGGTCAATGAATACGGCTGCACAGTATTGTCTCTTATCGATTGCGGTTATGATATAATTTAGGACCTTGAGCGTGGCTGAGGTGCACCCCTGACCAGCTCTGAAACCAGATTGCATAGAGGAGAAGGTACAGTGAGTTTCGAAATGATTCGGTTTGTTAACTTGCCTTTCGAAAGACCTTAAAAGGGCAGGGTAGGATAGATATATGTCTGTAGCAGTTTAGGTCTAGAGTGTCTCCCCCTTTGAAGAGGGGGATGACCGCTGCAGCTTTCAAATCTTTGGGAATCTCAGACGATACGAAAGAGAGGTTGAACAGGCTTGTGATAAGGGTTGCAACAATTTCAAGCAGATCATTTTAAAAAGAGAGGGTCCAGAATGTCTAGCCCAACTGATTTGTAGCGGTCCAGACTTTGCAGCTCTTTCAGCTATCCGGATTTGGTTGAAGGAGAAATCGGGGAGGCTTGGGCGAGTTGCTTTGGGGAGTGCAGGGCTGTTGATCGGGGTAGGGGTAGCCAGGTGCAAAGCATGGCCAGCCATAGAGAAATGCTTATTGAAATTCTCAATTATCGTGGATATATCGGTGGTGACAGTGTTTCCTAGCCTCAGTGCAGTGGGCAGCTGGGAGGAGATGCTCTCATTCTCCATGGACTTTACAGTGTCCCATAACTTTTTTGAGTTTGTGCTACAGTATTCAAATTTCTGCTTTCCTAACTGCCTGTGTATATTGGTTCCTAACTTCCCTGAAAAGCATATCACGGGGGCTATTCAATGCTAATGCTGAACACCACAGGATATTTTCGTGCTGGTCAAGGGCAGTCAGGTCTGGAGAGAACCAAGGGCTATATCTGTTCCTGGTTCAAAATTTTTTGAAAGTGGCATACTTATTTAAGATGTGAGGAAGGCACTTTTACAGAATGACCAGGCATCCTCTACTGACGGGATGAGGTCGATATCCTTCCAGGATACCCGGGTCAATTCAATTAGAAAGGCCTGCTCGCTGAAGTGTTTTAGGGAGCGTTTGACAGTGATGAGTGGTGGTCGTTTGACTGCTGACCCATTACGGATGCAGGTTAGAGGTCGACCGATTATGATTTTTCAAGACCAATACCGATTATTGGAGGGCCATTAAAGCCGATACCGATTAATCTGCCATTTTTATTTATTTATTTGTAATAATAACAATTACAACAATACTGAATTAACACTTATTTTAACTTAATATAATACATCAATGCAATCAATTTAGCCTCAATACATAATGAAACATGTTCAGTTTGGTTTAAATAATTTTCACAAAATAGATAGCACCATGAGGAAAATGCTCACTAACAGGGATGTAAACACATTTGCGCACACAACATTTGAGGGAAATACGTTTTATGTGCGTATGGAAAATGTTGGGATATTTGATTTCAGTTCATTAAACATGGGACCAAATCTTTACATGTTGGCTTACATTTTTGTTCAGTATAGATTATCTGTAAGAAAAGCAACTCTGGTACTGAATCTAAGGTTGATAGTCATTGTGCCACAACTGTAAACAACAAGCTCCAAAAATAACACCATTTTGGGAACAAACCTCCTCCCTCTTTCTCTCCCTCTCACCACCCAAGGAGTCCCCATTATCCCCCTCTTCCTCATTGTCAAGGAAGGGTTAGATATGCCCAGTGTTTGAGGCTAAGAAGTCTAGTGGAATGTTCTCCTCATCTCTGTCATATCTCTTTGTTTACACTTACGTAATGTTTTAGCCACTTGTTTCTCTCTCTCTCTCTCTCTCTCTCTCTCTCTCTCTCTCTCTCTCTCTCTCTCTCTCTCTCTCTCTCTCTCTCTCTCTCTCTCTCTCTCTCTCTCTCTCTCTCTCTCTCTCTCTCTCTCTCTCTCTCTCTCTCTCTCTCTCGGCTTTATTGGCATGGGAAACATGTGTTAACATTGCCAAAGCAAGTGAGGTAGATAATACACAATATATATATCTGTCTCTGTATCTCTCTAGGCTCTCGTCCTCGTGACTGTGGTGATCTGTATGCTAATGGTCAGAGGGAGGATGGCATCTACTCTGTGTTTCCCACTCACTACCCCTACGGCTTCCAGGTCTACTGTGACATGACCACGGACGGAGGGGGCTGGACTGTGAGTCATACTGTACACACACACACACACATATTCAGAGACACACACACACACACACATATTCAGAGACACACACACACGCACAAATACACAGACAAGCAAGCTTGTAAGCACACACACACAAACAATCAACATGAAGGGGACCATATTCTCAAGTGTCTGCATTAGAATAGAAGAAACACAGCCATTTATATCCTCAAGCACTCCAACAGTGTTCCTTTTCATCCACAACAAAGACAGTGTATTTCCTTTCTCGCTCTCTCTCCTTTCTCTTTCTCTCTACGTTCTCTCCCTCCTCCTCTACACTTTTATTGGGTTGGTAATCAAAATGTAAAAAACTCCAGAGTGATTAGGTAATGAAATGATTTTCATTATCTTAGCTTTATATATGTTTTACTTTATTACAAAGTATATCACCTGCCAAGCCGCACTGAAATAAGAATCCTTCAGTGTGTAACACTCTTAATAAAATATGTCCCAGAATGCAACATACATTTAATTTGAACAATCTTCTGGATCATCCATCTTCTGAGAAACAAGAGCTCCGGAGAATGAACATTGTTTTCTTCTCCACTCCTCATGATTAAAATGCAGCACTGCTTATACCCTAGCATATTTGTATAAAAAAAACAACGTTGGATAAATAGATTGCAATTAGATTGCGTGTTGAACTTTAGACCTTAAACTGTAGATAAAATGATCCGGGCTGCAAAAAAAAAGGAACATGATGTGAAACGGCTTCTACGACGGTGCCTGAGAATGCAGGTGAGAATACAGATGAGAGAAGGAGATATGAAACACAGACTTGACTACGTAGCCGTCTACGTACTACATAGAGAGAGAGCGAGGGAGAGGGAGATGAGTATTCAAAGGAGCTTGTTTCCCTATTCAGCAGCCTTATCAGTGCAATGCCCTTTAAAGTATTGCCAGTGTGGCGGGGTGGGGGTCCACCTCCCCCTTCCTCCTGCTCCTTTCCCCATGGGCTAGGTCGGTCTTCTCTGCGGCCCATCCCGTGCCCCTGCCCTCATGCCTTGAACCTCGCTGGCTTTCAGTGGATACAGCTGGAGAACCACAAGGCAATCCCATTGGGCGCCACTCGGGAGCCATAACCAATATAACCAATATATATTGTCCTGCTAATAACAGGGTTAATAATATATCTGTGAGAATTTCCAAGGGGCTTCTATATAATTCTAATTTAATCATGATAATCGCTTTGTTTCAAAATAACAATATTTTGGAGATGATTTTGTTGTCAAATAACGTAATATGAGTGAGAAAAGGCCATTCTTGAACCTGGGCTGAGACATTGTTACTAATTTGTAAAAAAAAAAAAACTGGCTTTATTTTTTTAGAGGGAGAGAAACCAAAATCTCATGGGTCTCCCAGTCAAGGGCAGCGCAGGTACTGAACCAGCATCTGTAGTAACACAGCTTGCACTGCTATGCAGTGTCTTAGTCCGTTGCACCACTCAGGCACTTTATAACGTGACTGGTCAGGAGTGGGCTACAGGACTACAGTAAGAGCAAAATAATCCTAACAAAATAAAATAATAACCTTAGTGTGACAACCGTTTTAGTAAGTAATACTGAAGCACAATTATCAGTGTCTATATAGGTTTATGTTGTGCATTCATTGTCAGAGACACAGTAGGACCCAAAAGCATAATTAGTGGTCTAACTCTTGTGCTGTTCTGGAGCAATGAAGTGGTGACACAGAGTACTGTACTAAACCAGCAAAAGCGCAACATTTTTAGTGGAGCAACCACTGTAACTATGTTAAATCACTATTTTTTATTTTGGGTGTACTTAACCTGGATATATGAAAGATATTTGTACTGAGATAAATGTAACTCAACTGTTAACTAAACCAACTTAAAACACCCTGAAAAATCAACTATTTTGCAGAGCATTCTGACACACGCACCACATATGTATACATCCAATTCAATTTTTGCTAACAAGCCTGCATTAGATTTACTAAGATACCGAAATTGCAAAGAACTTCGAATGAGCAACATTTCCTGTATGACCCGGGGGTTGCATGATTGGAAGGGTGTGTCCTCTGTCTCTGATTCGGATAAGGTCCTGTAAATGTTTTCTTTCTCTGATGAACTCTGCTGAATATAAGCATGCCCCATATAACAGATTACGGATAAAAGACAGATCTAGCCCATCGTTTTGCAGTCAACTTTCCTGCCAGTTCTTGACTACGGTGACACCTTTTATTGGAATGGTGCAGCCACTACTCTTAAACCTGCTGGGGGGTTGACAGTTCACACTATTTTGTCAATTACAGGAGAAGTGGACTCTCCAAACCCTCCAGTATGTACCAGAGGAATGTCTTTGCTTTTCCCGCCGAGACTCGTTCAAAAAGTGAATACTGGAACAATATTTATAACATAAGAATGTGGGGAATGTTCAGTGGTGAGCTAAAGAATAATAATTTCATATGGGTTTTATTTTATGATGTTATTAGAAATGGTATAAAGGAAATACTGTAACTTGGAAATTATATCCACTTTATCTGTCAAGTTTCCATCCAGTATGTTGTTCTTATAATATGAAAAATAATGAAAGTTATTTTGTTAAGATAGGAATGTGATTTTACGAGTCATAAGAGATCATTTACTATCTATAGCCTTTGCACAGTAAGTAGCCATGCCCCAAGTGATGTCAGAGAGCGTGTCAGCCTGACGGAACTGTCCTTTTCGTCCACAATGCATAAAAGGATTGGTAAGAAATTAACATGCAGACCAGAACATCGTCAGGTTGCAGCTGCGCGTGTAATGTGGTTTTAATCCCTAAATATTAACATGAGGTGTAGGCAAGAGGCTCGTCTCTCTGACAATCACTGGCTGATTAGCTGTCCTAAGTTTTTTTTTTTTTTTTTTGTCCCTACTTCTGGCGCCGACAGAGATGGCCGCCTCGCTTCGCGTTCCTAGGAAACTATGCATTTTTTTGTTTTTTTACGTGTTATTTCTTACATTAGTACCCCAGGTTATCTTAGGTTTCATTACATACAGTCGAGAAGAACTACTGAACATAAGAGCAGCGTCAACTCACCATCAGTACGACCAAGAATATGACTTTCGCGAAGCAGATCCTGTGTCCTGCCTTTCACCCAGGAAAACGGAATGGATCCCAGCCGGCGACCCAAAAAACGACTTCGTAAAAGGGGGAAATGGAGCGGTCTTCTGGTCAGACTCCGGAGACGGGCACATCGTGCACCACTCCCTAGCATTCTTCTCGCAATGTCCAGTCTCTTGACAACAAGGTTGATGAAATCCGAGCAAGGGTAGCATTCCAGAGGGACATCAGAGACTGTAACGTTCTTTGCTTCACGGAAACATGGCTCACTGGAGAGACGCTATCGGAATCGGTGCAGCCAGCTGGTTTCTTCACGCATCGCGCAGACAGAAACGAACATCTTTCTGGTAAGAAGAGGGGCGGGGGCGTATGCTTCATGGTTAACGTGACGTGGTGTGATCATAACAACATACAGGTACTCAAGTCCTTATGTTCACCTGATTTAGAATTCCTCACAATCAATTGTCGACCGCATTATCTACCAAGGGAATTCTCTTCGATTATAATCACAGCCGTATATATTCCCCCCCAAGCAGACACATCGATGGCTCTGAACTAACTTTATTTGACTCTTTGCAAACTGGAATCCATTTATCCAGAGGCTGCATTCATTGTAGCTGGGGATTTTAACAAGGCTAATCTGAAAACAAGACTCCCTAAATTTTATCAGCATATCGAATGCGCAACCAGGGCTGGAAAAACCTTGGATCACTGCTATTCTAACTTCCGCGACGCATATAAGGCCCTGCCCCGCCCTCCTTTCGGAAAAGCTGACCACGACTCCATTTTGTTGATCCCTGCCTACAGACATAATCTAAAACAAGAAGCTCCCGCGCTGAGGTCTGTTCAACGCTGGTCCGACCAATCTGATTCCACACTCCAAGACTGCTTCCATCACGTGGACTGGGATATGTTTCGTATTGCGTCAGACAACAACATTGACGAATACGCTGATTCGGTGAGCGAGTTCATTAGAACGTGCGTTGAAGATGTCGTTGCCATAGCAACGATTAAAACATTTCCAAACCAGAAACCGTGGATTGATGGCAGCATTCGCGTGAAACTGAAAGCCAGAACCACTGCATTTAATCAGGGCAAGGTGACCGGAAACATGACCAAATACAAGCAGTGTAACTATTCCCTCCGCAAGGCAATCAAACAAGCTAAGCGTCAGTATAGAGACAAAGTAGAATCTCAATTCAACGGCTCAGACACAAGAGGTATGTGGCAGGGTCTACAGTCAATCACGGATTACAAAAAGAAAACTAGCCCAGTCACGGACCAGGATGTCTTGCTCCCAGGCAGACTAAATAACTTTTTTGCCCGCTTTGAGGACAATACAGTGCCACTCACACGGCCCGCAACTAAAACATGCGGACTCTCCTTCACTGCAGCCGACGTGAGGAAAACATTTAACCTGTTACTCCTACCCCCTACTTTTTCGAACATTCTGTTAAAAATCGCGCAACATTTCAGCACCCTGCTACTCATGCCAGGAATATAGTATATGCATATGATTCGTATGTGTGGATAGAAAACACTCAGACGTTTATAAAACTGGTTAAACCGCGGCTGTGACTATAACAGAACGTGCATTTCATCGAAAAGTGCAGGAAAATCTGATCACTGAAAATGGGAAAATATATCCATGCGCCACTTCAACCAATTGTTAAACGTGAACCACATTAAATGGGGCCGAGGTTGCAATACCTACAGCTTCCACACGATGTCAACAGTCTTGTCATTTGCCTACTATTTGTTTCTTGGTCAAACAGACACAAGGCAGCGCAGTTCTTCCGGTCTCTGACCGGATATTTTGGTTGAGATTTACCCGGACATTATTTCCAGACGTACAGCTATAGAATATACATCGCCTCGTGATCAATTTGATCGCTTATTAACGTTTACTAATACCTAAAGTTGCATTACAAAAGTATTTCGAAGTGTTTTGTGAAAGTTTATCGGCGACTTTTTTAATTTAAAAAAATGACATTACGTTATAAAACAATATTTTTTTCGTTGATCACACAGTCTTCATAGATCGATATCTAGGCTATATATGGACCGATTTAATCGAAGAAAATACCCAATAGTGATGTTTATGGGACATCTAGGAGTGCCAACAAAGAAGATGGTCAAAGGTAATGAATGTTTTATATTTTAATTGTGCGTTTTGTGTAGCGCCGACTATGCTAATTATTTTGTTTACGTCCCCTGCGGGTCTTTTGGGGTGTTACATGCTATCAGATAATAGCTTCTCATGCTTTCGCCGAAAAGCATTTTAAAAATCTGACTCGTTGCCTGGATTCACAACGAGTGTAGCTTTAATTCAATACCCTGCATGTGTATTTTAATGAACGTTTGAGTTTTAACGAGTGCTATTAGCATTTAGCGTAGTGCATTTGCATTTACAGATGCCTAGATGGGACGCCTGCGTGTCAGGTAGGAGCAAGAGGTTAAACGTGTCAACCCTCACAAGGCTGCAGGCCCAGACGGCATCCCCAGCCGCGCCCTCAGAGCATGTGCAGACCGGCTGGCTGGTGTGTTTACGGACATATTCAATCAATCAATTCAATCCGCGCCCAGGTGGTGAGGGTAGGCAACAACATTTCCACCCCGCTGATCCTCAACACTGGGGCCCCACAAGGGTGCGTTCGGAGCCCTCTCCTGTACTCCCTGTTCACCCAAGATTGCGTGACCACGCACGCCTCCAACTCAATCATCAAGTTTGCGGACGACACAACAGTGGTAGGCTTGATTACCCACAACGACGAGATGGCCTACAGGGAGGAGGTGAGGGCCCTCGGAGTGTGGTGTCAGGAAAATAACCTCACACTCAACGTCAACAAAACTAAGGAGATGATTGTGGACTTCAGGAAACAGCAGAGGGAACACCCCCTATCCACATTGATGGAACAGTAGTGGAGAGGGTAGTAAGTTTTAAGTTCCTTGGCGTACACATCACAGTCAAACTGAATTGGTCCACCCACACAGACAGCATCGTGAAGAAGGCGCAGCAGCGCCTCTCCAACCTCAGGAGGCTGAAGAAATTCGGCTTGTCACCAAAAGCACTCACAAACTTCTACAGATGCACAATCGAGAGCATCCTGTCGGGCTGTATCACTGCCTGGTACGGCAACTGCTCCGCCCACAACCGTAAGGCTCTCCAGAGGGTAGTGAGGTCTGCACAACGCATCACCGGGGGCAAACTACCTGCCCTCCAGGACACCTACACCACCCGATGTCACAGGAAGGCCATAAAGATCATCAAGGACAACAACCACCCGAGCCACCGCCTATCCACCCCGCTATCATCCAGAAGGCGAGGTCAGTACAGGTGCATCAAAGTTGGGACCGAGAGACTGAAAAACAGCTTCTATCTCAAGGCCATCAGACTGTTAAACAGCCACCACTAACATTGAGTGGCTACTGCCAACACACTGACTCAACTCCAGCCACTTTAATAATGGGAATTGATGGGAAATGATGTAAAATATATCACTAGCCACTTTAAACAATGCTACCTAATATAATGTTTACATACCCTACATTATTCATCTAATATGTATATGTATATACTGTACTCTATATCATCTACTGCATCTTTATGTAATACATGTATCACTAGCCACTTTAACTATGCCACTTTGTTTACATACTCATCTCATATGTATATACTGCACTCAATACCATCTACTGTATCTTGCCTATGCCGCTCTGTACCATCACTCACTCATATATCTTTAAGTACATATTCTTTATCCCCTTACACTTGTGTCTATAAGGTAGTAGTTTTGGAATTGTTAGCTCGATTACTTGTTGGTTATTACTGCATTGTCGGAACTAGAAGCACAAGCATTTCGCTACACTCACATTAACATCTGCTAACCATGTGTATGTGACAAATACAATTTGATTTGAAGTCAAATATCTAGAAAAGGGAATATTAAGTGGGACCATCCTACTACTCTTCAAACCATCCTATCCTACTACTTTGCTCAAATCACTGTATTCTCCTACTCTCATCACCAATGGGAGCCGTCGACACGTCTGTCTATCTTTTTATTTTTATTTTTTTATTTCACCTTTATTTAACCAGGTAGGCAAGTTGAGAACAAGTTCTCATTTACAATTGCGACCTGGCCAAGATAAAGCAAAGCAGTTCGACACATACAACGACACAGAGTTACACATGGAGTAAAACAAACATACAGTCAATAATGCAGTATAAACAAGTCTATATACGATGTGAGCAAATGAGGTGAGATAAGGGAGGTAAAGGCAAAAAAAGGCCATGGTGGCAAAGTAAATACAATATAGCAAGTAAAACACTGGAATGGTAGATTTGCAGTGGAAGAATGTGCAAAGTAGAAATACAAATAATGGGGTGCAAAGGAGCAAAATAAATAAATAAAATAAATACAGTAGGGAAAGAGGTAGTTGTTTGGGCTAAATTATAGATGGGTTATGTACAGGTGCAATAATCTGTGAGCTGCTCTGACAGTTGGTGCTTAAAGCTAGTGAGGGAGATAAGTGTTTACAGTTTCAGAGATTTTTGTAGTTTGTTCCAGTCATTGGCAGCAGAGAACTGGAAGGAGAGGCGGCCAAAGAAATAATTGGGGGTGACCAGAGAGATATACCTGCTGGAGCGCGTGCTACAGGTGGGTGATGCTATGGTAACCAGCAAGCTGAGATAAGGGGGGACTTTACCTAGCAGGGTCTTGTAGATGACATGGAGCCAGTGGGTTTCGCGACGAGTATGAAGCGAGGGCCAGCCAACGAGAACGTACAGGTCACAATGGTGGGTAGAATATGGGGCTTTGGTGACAAAACGGATTGCACTGTGATAGACTGCATCCAATTTGTTGAGTAGGGTATTGGAGGCTATTTTGTAAATGACATCGCCGAAGTCAAGGATTGGAAGGATGGTCAGTTTTACACGGGTATGTTTGGCAGCATGAGTGAAGGATGCTTTGTTTTGCGAAATAGGAAACCAATTCTAGATTTAGCTTTGGATTGGAGATGTTTGACGTGGGTCTGGAGGGAGAGTTTACAGTCTAACCAGACACCTAGGTATTTGTAGTTGTCCACGTATTGTAAGTCAGAGCCGTCCAGAGTAGTGATGTTGGACAGGCGGGCAGGTGCAGGCAGCTATCGGTTGAAGAGCATGCATTTAGTTTAACTTGTATTTAAGAGCAATTGGAGGCCACGGAAGGAGAGTTGTATGTCATTGAAGCTTGCTTGGAGGGTTGTTAACACAGTGTCCAAAGAAGGGCCAGAAGTATACAGAATGGTGTCGTCTGCGTAGAGTTGGATCAGAGACTCACCAGCAGCAAGAGCGACATCATTGATGTATACAGAGAAGAGAGTCAGTCCAAGAATTGAACCGTGTGGCACCCCCATAGAGACTGCCAGAGGTCCGGACAGCAGACCCTCCGATTTGACACACTGAACTCTATCAGAGAAGTAGTTGGTGAACCAGGCGAGTCAATCATTTGAGAAACCAAGGCTGTCGAGTCTGCCGATGAGGATGTGGTGATTGACAGAGTTGAAAGCCTTGGCTAGATCAATGAATATGGCTGCACAGTAATGTTTCTTATCGATGGCGGTTAAGATATCGTTTAGAATCTGAAACCAGATTGCATAGCAAAGAAGGTATGGTGAGATTCTAAATGGTCGGTAATCTGTTGACTTAGCTTTCGAAGACCTTAGAAAGACAGGGTAGGATAGATATAGGTCTGTAGCAGTTTGGGTCAAGTGTCCCCCACTTTGAAGAGGGGGATGACCGCAGCTGCTTTCCAATCTTTGGGAATCTCAGACGACACGAAAGAGAGGTTGAACAGGCTAGTAATAGGGGTGGCATCAATTTCGGCAGATAATGTTTTAGAAAGAAGGGGTCCAGATTGTCTAGCCTTGCTGATTTGTAGGGGTCCAGATTTTGCAGCTCTTTCAGAACATATCTCCCGAGGAGCATCTTCCAGAGTGAACAACAGTAGAATACGGGAAAGGAGAGACCCCTTTAGGACAATCAGATATTTACAAGCGTGCCGCTGAAAGGCCAACCCACATCCTTCCTAAGAAGGCTTGGTTCCAACAGAGATAAACGGCAAACAAAGGCAGTCACACGTAAATACATTTATAATTTCTTACTTCAAATGGAAGGCGGTTTTGTGCAAAGTATATGATTACTGTGAGAATAGTTCTAAAATGTATCAACAATAAGTGTCCCTTTTTCTCTCTCTCTCTTCCCCCACTCTTCATTTTATGTGTAACAAGCCACCATGTGATGTCAGTCCGCTAGCGACCTTTTTCCATCTATTAAGTGTGTATGTTATGATTAAGGAGAAGTGGATCTAAAATTCCATGCATAACACTTGTATCTTTTAGCAATGTTTATTATGAGTATTTCTGAAGTCCTGTGAGTGTCATCTGATGAAGATCATCAAAGGTTAGTGATTCATTTGATCTCTATTTCTGCTTTTTGTGACTCCTCTCTTTGGCTGGAAAAATGTGTTTTTGTGTGATTTTCTGTGACTAGGTACTGACCTAACATAATAATTTGTGTGCTTTCGTCGTAGAGCATTTTTGAAAACGGACACTGTGGCTGGATTTACAACAAGTTTATCTTTAAAATGGTGTGAAATACTTGTATGTTTGAGGAATTTTAATTATGGTATTTCTGTAGTTTTGAATTTGGCGCCCTGCACTTTTGCTGGCAGTTGTTGAGGTGGGACGCTACCGTCCCGAATATCCCAGACAGGTTAATGCAACCGCTGTGTCAGATTTCAAAAAAGCTTTACCGAAAAAGCACACCATGCAATAATCTGAGTACAGCGCTCAGACAACAAACCAAGCCATACAGATATCCGGCATGTTGTGGAGTCAACAAAGTCAGAAATAGCATTATAAATATTCACTTAACTTTGATGATCTTCATCAGAATGCACTCCCAGGAATCCCAGTTCCACAATAAATGTTTGTTTTGTTTGATAAAATCCATAATTTATGTCCAAATACCTCCTTTTTGTTTGCATGTTTAGGACACAATCCAAACTCACGACGCGCGGGCAAGTCCAGGCGAAAGTTCAGAAGAAAAGTCATATTACAGTTCGTAGAAACATGTCAAACGAAGTATAGAATCAATCTTTAGGATGTTTTTAATCATAATTCTTCAATAATGTTCCAACCGGATAATTCCTTTTTCCGTAGAAATGCAATGGAACAGAGCTAACTCTCACGTGAGCGCGCGTGATCAGCTCATGCCACTCTGGCAGACCTCTGACTCATTCAGCTCCCATTCCCCCCTCGTTCACAGTAGAAGCATCAAACAAGGTTCTAAAGACTGTTGACATCTAGTGGAAGGCTTAGAAAGTGCAATATGACCCCATAGACACTGGATAATGGACAGGCAATGAGTTGAAAAACTACAAACCTCAGATTTCCCACTTCCTGGTTTGATTTTTTTCTCAGGTTTTTGCCTGCCATATGAGTTTTGTTATACTCACAGACATCATTCAAACAGTTTTAGAAACAGAGTGTTTTCTATCCAAATCTACTAATAATATGCATATATTTGCAACTGGGCCTGAGTAGCAGGAAGTTTACTCTGGGCACCTTACTCATCCAAGTTAATCAATACTGCCCCCCAGTCCCAAAGAAGTTTATAAGTTTACTGTTTCATGGAAGGCATAGGTAAATAACTTTTCGAGTTTAATTTGGGAGATGATAACTCTTTAAACATCCGCTCTCTAGGTGCCCCAAATTCCTAATGAGTGAATTGTTATATGATTACTTTTCTCGGGTAACATTTAAACATAGTTAGTTGACTTGACAAATAACAGTCATCAGATTAATGAACGTAAAATCTCAACACCGTTCACAGAGTTGCTCTTTAGATTCCTCAGGTCTCCACCGAACTAGGTTAATCCTCTTTAAGTTTTAACGCTACACATTTTTTAAATCCCTCGCAAAATGAATGACATTTGCATTCCCTAGTGCTACTAGGGCAGTTTAAAACCCTAATGATAAATGAGTTCACAGAGGTGTGCAATTGTTTTGATTGGTTGACTTTAATCATTTGTTTATGATGGCTGTTTGTTTGTGACGTTCTAATGTATTGTACTTGTTATTGTATCTTGTTATTGTATCTTGTAGTTTTATATTTGATTTGATTTCCCCAGGGAACCATTGACGATGAGACCCTGGTCTCAATTGGGCTTCCCTGATTATATAAAAGGTCATAATAAAAAGGGAGACAGAAGGAGAGAGATTGAGAAAGATAATTGAAGGATGAGAAATGAAGAGCATCTCTTCGATAGATATAAAGAGGTATTTAGAGAGTTATACAGAGGGATCACCCAGGCTGTGGACCCCTGTGTCACAGTTGGCATAGACGTATCTATCCCAAAGCAAATCTAATGTGACAGACAACTCTCAGCACAACACTCAGTTGTTCATAAACTATAGACATGCCCAGTCGCACATTAAATTAACAAACCAATGTGTCACTGTGAGAGTGTCAAAGACATGTTGCTCTGCTCTTAGCCATACTACAATTCTAAGTTGTTTATTTTCAGAGTCAAGACACTTTTTTTCCTGTAATAGGCTTTTGATAAGGATTTGATATCCAAATACAGTGGGATAAGATGAGGATAGAATGGAATTGGAAAGGGGATTCGTAACATATTGTACTATATGTCATTTGTAGCATGCCATACGAATAGCAAGATTTTCTTTATAATTTTTTTGCAGGATGTAACATATCATACAAAATGGATTACGTCGTACACAATTGTGTACCATTTTTGGGAACCTGTTTTGGCTTGTGAGCGCTACTTTCAAAACTCCTGGCTGAAAAGATTCAAAACCGAACCCTAGCATTTCTTTAAGTTGTTTGTTGTCAAAGGGAAGACAACCTGTCACCTTTGATAGGCTTTTGACAAGGGTTTGACAACTAAATACAGTGTGGTATGATTAGGTTAAGATAGGAGTGACATGTCAGGTTGTTTGTGTTTTTGGGAGGTGTGTGGCATCATGTGATCCAACACTTGGCTAGATGGGTGTAGAGTGAACAGAGGTGTTTGGTATCAAATGATCCAACACTTGGCTAGATGGGTGTAGAGAAAACAGAGGTGTCTGGTATCAAATGATCCAACACTTGGCTAGATGGGTGTAGAGAAAACAGAGGTGTTTGGTATCACGTGATCCAACTCTTGGCTAGATGGGTGTAGAGAAAACAGAGGTGTCTGGTATCAAATGATCCAACACTTGGCTAGATGGGTGTAGAGAAAACAGAGGTGTTTGGTATCACGTGATCCAACTCTTGGCTAGATGGGTGTAGAGAAAACAGAGGTGTTTGGTATCACGTGATCCAACTCTTGGCTAGATGGGTGTAGAGAAAACAGAGGTGTCTGGTATCACGTGATCCAACACTTGGCTAGATGGGTGTAGAGAAAACAGAGGTGTCTGGTATCACGTGATCCAACACTTGGCTAGATGGGTGTAGAGAAAACAGAGGCGTCTGGTATCACGTGATCCAACACTTGGCTAGATGGGTGTAGACTAAACAGAAGTGTTATGTGAGATTATTTGGTTTGTTATCCCGCAGGAGGGATTCGAACGGTAGAGACAAAGAGGTGAACAAACACACTCACAGAGACACTATATATTTAAGCACCAGCTGTCAGAGAAGTTTACAGATCACTGCACCTGTACTTAGCCATCTGTAAACAGCCCATCTACCTACCTCATCCCCATACTGGTATTTATTTATTTATTTTGCTCCTTTGCACCCCAGTATCTCTACCTGCACATTCATCTTCTGCCGATCTACCATTCCAGTGTTTAATTGCTATATTGTAATTACTTCGCCACCATGGCCTATTTATTTCCTTAACTTACCTCATTTGCACTCACTGTATATAGACTTTTTTTTTTTCTACTGTATTATTGACTGTATGTTTTGTTTATTCCATGTGTAACTCTGTGTTGTATGTGTCGAATTACTTCGCTTTATCTTGGCCAGGTCGCAGTTGCAAATGAGAACTTGTTCCCAAATAGCCTAATAAAACAAAATATATATATATCAACACACTGTCTGAGTCCGAAATGGAACCTTATTTGCTATGTATTACACTATTTTTGACCAGCTCCCATGGGCACTCCATATAAGGAGTAGGGTGCCATTTGGGACAGTCACTGTCTCAGAAATACTACCTCTAAACACACTGGTTGCTTCCCAAAAAACACCATATTCCCTATGTAGTGCATTACTTTTGACGAGGGCCCACAGGGCTCTGGTCAGCTTTATAGGCAATAGGGTTGAATAGAGCTCAACACACTGTCGCTGAAACCCTAGATATACAGTATATATGGTTTTTGGGATGGGAGACATATCGCTTTGTCAAAAATCAAATCAAATCAAATGTATTTGTCACATACACATGGTTAGCAGGTGTTAATGCAAGTGTAGCGAAATGCTTGTCCTTCTAGTTCCGACCATGCAGTAATATCTAACAAGTAATATAACCTAACAATTTCACAACAACTACTTTATAAAGACAAGTGTAAAGGAATTAATATGAATATGTACATACAAATATATAAATGAGTGATGGCCGAACGGCATAGGCAAGATGCAGTAGATGGTATAGAGTACAGTATATACATATGAGACGAGTAATGTAGGGTATGTAAACATTATATGAAGTGGCATTGTTTAAAGTGGCTAGAGTGATACATTACATCAAGATGGCAAGATGCAGTAGATGGTATAGCGTACAGTATATACATATGAGATGAGTAATGTAGGGTATGTAAACATTATATAATATAAAGTGCTAGTGATAAATTGATTACATAATTTTTTCCATTATTAAAGTGGCTGGAGTTGAGTCAGTGTGTTGGCAGCAGCTACTCAATGCTAGTGGTGGCTGTTTAACAATCTGATGGCCTTGAGATAGAAGCTGTTTTTCAGTCTCTCGGTCCCAGCTTTGATGCACCTGTACTGACCTCGCCTTCTGGATGATAGCGGAGTGAACAGGCAGTGGCTCGGGTGGCTATTGTCCTTGATTATCTTTTCGGCCTTCCTGTGACATCAGGTCGTGTAGGTGTCCTGGAGGGCAGGTAGTTTGCACCAGGTGATGCGTTGTGCAGACCTCATTACTCACTGGAGATCCTTCCGGTTATGGGCAGAGCAGCTGCCGTACCAGGATGCTCTCGATTGTGCATCTGTAAAAGTTTGAGTGTTTTTGGTGACAAGCCAACTTTTTTCAGCCTCCTAAGATTGAAGAGGCGCTGCTGCGCATTCTTCACCACATTGTCTGTGTGGGTGGACCATTTCAGTTTGTCCGTGATGTGTACGCCGAGGAACTTAACTTTCCACCCTCTCCACTACTGTCCCGTCATTGTAGATAGGGGGCTGCTCCCACTGCTGTTTCCTGAAGTCCACGATCATCTCCTTTGTTTTGTTGACATTGAGTGTGAGGTTATTTTGACACCACACTCTGAGGGCCCTCACCTCCTCCCTGTAGGCCATCTCGTCGTTGTTGGTATTCAAGCTTATCACTGTAGTGTCGTCTGCAAACTTGATGATTGAGTTGGAGGCTGCATGGCCACACAGTCATGGGGGAGCAGGGAGTACAGGAGAGGGCTGAGAACGCACCCTTTTGGGGACCCAGTGTTGAGGATCAGCGGGGTGTAGATGTTGTTACCTACCCTCACCACCAGGGGGCGTCCCATCAGGAATTCCAGGACCCAGTTGCACAGGGCGGGGTCGAGACCCAGGGACATACTGTGTGTGTGTGTGTGTGTGTGTGTGCGTGTGTGTGTGTGTGTCTGCGTGCGTGTGTTTGTGTGGGTGTCTGCGTGCGTGTGTTTGTGTGGGTGTCTGCGTGCGTGTGTTTGTGTGGGTGTCTGCGTGCGTGTGTTTGTGTGTGTGTCTGCGTGTGTGCGTGCATTTGTGTGTGCATGTGTTTCTGCGTGTGTGTACATTTTGTCTTGTTGTTTGTCTTGTTTACTGTTGGATGTGTCTGTGTCCTGTTAATTTTAGTGTATGTGTGTATAGTTTATTTAGTTTCTGTATGCGGTTTTGTGTGTGAGTGTGCAGTAGTGGCCTTTTCTCTCTGTTCTGAGCTGTAGTGGTCCTTAGGGAGACGAGAGAGGAGCTCTTATAGGGAGCTAATAGTTTATCAGCTTTATATATAATCTATAGCCTGCAGCACTTTGGCTGTTCCTACTCACACACACAAAGACTCACACAGACTCACACAAAGACTCACACAGACTCACACAAAGACTCACACAAAGACTCACACAGACTCACACAAAGACTCACACAGACTCACACAAAGACTCACACAGACACAGCAGCTAGCACTCACAGTCTCACGTCAGAATTAGACTTGTTTCTCAAATGTCAAATTTCAAAATGTTTATGCTTCAGTTTAGGCATTAACTCCTAATGGTTAAGGTAAGGGTTAAGGTTTGGGATAGGGATAAAATGAAAACTTTGGCTTCAGAGGCAGGTCCTTAGGCCCATCCACAACTCCCTAGCAAAACTGAAACCTACTTGAAGGTAACGGTTTCCACGTAATCTCTCGACGTCGTCAGACACTGATTTGTATCGTGGGTGACCTGGCTGCGCCACATCCACCCTCACAGAGAGACTGTGTTATCTGTGTTAGTCCCTAAACCAGAACTTTCTCAGTTCTGCCAAACGCAAACTCTGGTCTACACAAGTATATCACAGACACACTTTGTGTGCACGTGTGTGTATGTCAATCACTGTCAGCGAGCGTGCCTAAGACAGACAAGGTCATGGCTTCCTATCCTCTGATGGAGTGACAGAGGGCTTGGCACAGCGTGATACAGTACAGCCAACCACCACTCTTTCATTGAATTAAGATGGTGTGTATCTCTCCATGTCGTTGTGTTTCTGTAGTTGAAATGTTTGTTCTACCGTGTGTGTGTGTGTGTGTGTGTGTGTGTGTGTGTGTGTGTGTGTGTGTGTGTGTGTGTGTGTGTGTGTGTGTGTGTGTGTCAATCACCATCAGCGAGCATGCCTTAGACAGTCTTCATAGAATATGTGTGTATAATTGGCTGTTCGTGATGGATAACACCTCGGCGTCATTAGCAGCTCAGAAGTGTGATCCAACAGGAATTAAGACAGTGTCTGTAAGAGGTAGAGTTGTGGGCTTAAATAAGGGATGAGCCATATGCTGCCATTCACTTAAACAGAGCAGCCCTACTGAGACTAGCACACATGCAGATGGGCTCATAAGAGGGAGGGAGGGAGGGAGGGAGGGAGGGAGGGAGGGAGGGAGGGAGGGAGGGAGGGAGGGAGGGAGGGAGGGAGGGAGGGAGGGAGGGAGGGAGGGAGAAAATGAGAGAGGGAGGGAGTGCGGGAGGGGGAGAAAGAGGAGAGAGGGAGGGGAGGGCGGGAGGGGGAGAAAGATGCGAGAGGGATGGAGGGCGGGAGGGGGAGAAAAGAGGAGAGAGGGAGGGAGGGCGGGAGGAGGGGGAGAAAGAGGCGAGGGATGGAGGGCGGGAGGGGGAGAAAGAGGAGAGAGGGAGGGAGGGGCGGGGAGGGGGAGAAAGAAGAGAGAGGGAGGGAGGGCGGGAGGAGGGAGAAAGAGGAGAGAGGGAGGGAGGGGGAGAAAGAGGAGAGAGGGAGGGAGGGGGGGAGAAAGAGGAGAGAGGGAGGGAGGGGCGGGAGGGAGGGCGGGAGGGAGGGCGGGAGGGAGGGGCGGGAGGGAGGGAGGGAGGTAGGGGGAGGGAGGGAGGGAGGGAGGGAGGGAGAAAAATGAGAGAGGAGGGAGTGCGGGAGGGGGGGGAGAAAGAGGAGAGAGGGAGGGAGGGCGGGAGGGGGAGAAAGAGGAGAGAGGGAGGGGGAGAAAGAGGCGAGAGGGATGGAGGGCGGGAGGGGGAGAAAGAGGAGAGAGGGAGGGAGGGGCGGGAGGGGGAGAAAGAGGAGAGAGGGAGGGAGGGCGGGAGGGGGAGAAAGAGGAGAGAGGGAGGGAGGGCGGGAGGAGGGAGAAAGAGGAGAGAGGGGGGGGAGGGGGGAGAAAGAGGAGAGAGGGAGGGAGGGCGGGAGGGAGAAAGAGGAGGGAGGGAGGGGGAGGGAGGGAGGGAGGGAGGGAGGGAGGGAGAAAAATGAGAGAGGGAGGGAGTGCGGGAGGGGGGAGAAAGAGGAGAGAGGGAGGGAGGGCGGGAGGGGGGAGAAAGAGGAGAGAGGGGGGGAGAAAGAGGCGAGAGGGATGGAGGGCGGGAGGGGGAGAAAGAGGAGAGAGAGGGGGGAGGGCGGGAGGGGGAGAAAGAGGAGGAGGGAGGGAGGGGGAGAGGGAGAGAGGGAGGGAGGGAGGGGGAGAAAGAGGAGAGAGGGAGGGAGGGGAGGGAGGGAGGGAGGGAGGGAGGGAGGGAGGGAGGGAGGGAGGGAGGGAGGGAGGGAGGGAGGGAGGGAGGGAGGAGGAGAGAGGGAGGGAGGGAGGGAGGGAGGGGGAGGGAGGGAGGGAGGAGGGAGGGAGGAGGAGGGAGGGAGGGAGGGAGAAAATGAGAGAGGGGGGAGTGCGGGAGAGAGGGAGGGAGGGGGAGAAAGAGGAGGGAGGGAGGGAGGGAGGGAGGGAGGGGGAGAAAGAGGAGAGAGGGAGGGAGTGCGGGAGGGGGAGAAAGAGGAGAGAGGGAGGGAGGGAGGGAGGGAGGGAGGGAGAGGAGGGAGGAGGGAGGAGGGAGGGAGGGAGGGAGAAAGAGGAGAGAGGGAGGGAGAAAGAGGAGAGAGGGAGGGAGGGGGGACAAAGAGGAGAGAGGGAGGAAGGGAGGGGGGAGAAAGAGGAGAGAGGGAGGGAGGGAGGGGGGAGAAAGAGGAGAGAGGGCGGGAGGGAGGGGGGAGAAAGAGGAGAGAGGGCGGGAGGGGGGAGAAAGAGGAGAGGGATGGTCTGCAGAGACAGAAATGTATAGGAAGATCTACAGAGAAGGAAGGTAGGCATCTTTAGAAAGAAAGAGAGGAGTAGAGAGAATGAAGTTCTGAAGGGAGGGGAGAGTGGGGAGGCTCTAGTCTACAGAAATACAAAGAGAGGGGAGAGTGGGGAGGCTCTAGTCTACAGAAATACAAAGAGAGGGGAGAGTGGGGAGGCCCTAGTCTACAGAAATACAAAGAGAGGGGAGAGTGGGGAGGCTCTAGTCTACAGAGATACAAAGAGAGGGGAGAGTGGGGAGGCTCTAGTCTACAGAAATACAAAGAGAGGGGAGAGTGGGGAGGCTCTAGTCTACAGAGATACAAAGAGAGGGGAGAGTGGGGAGGCTCTAGTCTAGAGAAATACAAAGAGAGGGGAGAGTGGGGAGGCTCTAGTCTACAGAAATACAAAGAGAGGGGAGAGTGGGGAGGCTCTAGTCTACAGAAATACAAAGAGAGGGGAGAGTGGGGAGGCTCTAGTCTACAGAGATAAAAAGAGAGGGGAGAGTGGGGAGGCTCTAGTCTACAGAAATACAAAGAGAGGGGAGAGTGGGGAGGCTCTAGTCTACAGAGATACAAAGAGAGGGGAGAGTGGGGAGGCTCTAGTCTACAGAAATACAAAGAGAGGGGAGAGTGGGGAGGCTCTAGTCTACAGAAATACAAAGAGAGCGGAGAGTGGGGAGGCTCTAGTCTACAGAGATACAAAGAGAGGGGAGAGTGGGGAGGCTCTAGTCTACAGAAATACAAAGAGAGGGGAGAGTGGGGAGGCTCTAGTCTACAGAGATACAAAGAGAGGGGAGAGTGGATAGGCTCTAATCTACAGAAATACAAAGAGAGGGGAGAGTGGGGAGGCTCTAGTCTACAGAAATACAAAGAGAGGGGAGAGTAGGGAGGCTCAAGTCTACAGAAATACAAAGAGAGGGGAGAGTGGGGAGGCTCAAGTCTACAGAAATACAAAGAGAGGGGAGAGTGGGGAGGCTCTAGTCTACAGAAATACAAAGAGAGGGGAGAGTGGGGAGGCTCTAGTCTACAGAAATACAAAGAGAGGGGAGAGTGGGGAGGCTCTAGTCTACAGAAATACAAAGAGAGGGGAGAGTAGGGAGGCTCTAGTCTACAGAAATACAAAGAGAGGGGAGAGTGGGGAGGCTCTAGTCTACAGAAATATAAAGAGAGGGGAGAGTGGGGAGGCTCTAGTCTACAGAAATACAAAGAGAGGGGAGAGTGGGGAGGCTCTAGTCTACAGAAATACAAAGAGAGGGGAGAGTAGGGAGGCTCTAGTCTACAGAAATACAAAGAGAGGGGAGAGTGGGGAGGCTCTAGTCTACAGAAATACAAAGAGAGGGGAGAGTGGGGAGGCTCTAGTCTACAGAAATACAAAGAGAGGGGAGAGTGGGGAGGCTCTAGTCTACAGAAATACAAAGAGAGGGGAGAGTGGGGAGGCTCTAGTCTACAGAAATACAAAGAGAGGGGAGAGTGGGGAGGCTCTAGTCTACAGAAATACAAAGAGAGGGGAGAGTGGGGAGGCTCTAGTCTACAGAGATACAAAGAGAGGGGAGAGTGGATAGGCTCTAATCTACAGAAATACAAAGAGAGGGGAGAGTGGGGAGGCTCTAGTCTACAGAAATACAAAGAGAGGGGAGAGTAGGGAGGCTCAAGTCTACAGAAATACAAAGAGAGGGGAGAGTGGGGAGGCTCAAGTCTACAGAAATACAAAGAGAGGGGAGAGTGGGGAGGCTCTAGTCTACAGAAATACAAAGAGAGGGGAGAGTGGGGAGGCTCTAGTCTACAGAAATACAAAGAGAGGGGAGAGTGGGGAGGCTCTAGTCTACAGAAATACAAAGAGAGGGGAGAGTAGGAGGCTCTAGTCTACAGAAATACAAAGAGAGGGGAGAGTGGGGAGGCTCTAGTCTACAGAAATATAAAGAGAGGGGAGAGTGGGGAGGCTCTAGTCTACAGAAATACAAAGAGAGGGGAGAGTGGGGAGGCTCTAGTCTACAGAAATACAAAGAGAGGGGAGAGTAGGAGGCTCTAGTCTACAGAAATACAAAGAGAGGGGAGAGTGGGGAGGCTCTAGTCTACAGAAATACAAAGAGGGGAGAGTGGGGAGGCTCTAGTCTACAGAAATACAAAGAGAGGGGAGAGTGGGGAGGCTCTAGTCTACAGAAATACAAAGAGAGGGGAGAGTGGGGAGGCTCTAGTCTACAGAAATACAAAGAGAGGGGAGAGTGGGGAGGCTCTAGTCTACAGAAATACAAAGAGAGGGGAGAGTGGGGAGGCTCTAGTCTACAGAAATACAAAGAGAGGGGAGAGTGGGGAGGCTCTAGTCTACAGAAATACAAAGAGAGGGGAGAGTGGGGAGGCTCTAGTCTACAGAAATACAAAGAGAGGGGAGAGTGGGGAGGCTCTAGTCTACAGAAATACAAAGAGAGGGGAGAGTGGGGAGGCTCTAGTCTACAGAAATACAAAGAGGGGAGAGTGGGGAGGCTCTAGTCTACAGAGATACAAAGAGAGGGGAGAGTGGGGAGGCTCTAGTCTACAGAAATACAAAGAGAGGGAGAGTGGGGAGGCTCTAGTCTACAGAAATACAAAGAGAGGGGAGAGTGGGGAGGCTCTAGTCTACAGAGATACAAAGAGAGGGGAGAGTGGATAGGCTCTAATCTACAGAAATACAAAGAGAGGGGAGAGTGGGGAGGCTCTAGTCTACATAAATATAAAGAGAGGGGAGAGTGGGGAGGCTCTAGTCTACAGAAATACAAAGAGAGGGGAGAGTGGGGAGGCTCTAGTCTACAGAGATACAAAGAGAGGGGAGAGTGGGGAGGCTCTAGTCTACAGAAATACAAAGAGAGGGGAGAGTGGGGAGGCTCTAGTCTACAGAAATACAAAGAGAGGGGAGAGTGGGGAGGCTCTAGTCTACAGAAATACAAAGAGAGGGGAGAGTGGGGAGGCTCTAGTCTACAGAAATACAAAGAGAGGGGAGAGTGGGGAGGCCCTAGTCTACAGAAATACAAAGAGAGGGGAGAGTAGCGAGGCTCTAGTCTACAGAAATACAAAGAGAGGGGAGAGTAGGGAGGCTCTAGTCTACAGAAATACAAAGAGAGGGGAGAGTAGGGAGGCTCTAGTCTACAGAAATACAAAGAGAGGGGAGAGTAGGGAGGCTCTAGTCTACAGAGATACAAAGAGAGGGGAGAGTGGGGAGGCTCTAGTCTACAGAAATACAAAGAGAGGGGAGAGTAGGGAGGCTCTAGTCTACAGAAATACAAAGAGAGGGGAGAGTGGGGAGGCTCTAGTCTACAGAAATACAAAGAGAGGGGAGAGTGGGGAGGCTCTAGTCTACAGAAATACAAAGAGAGGGGAGAGTGGGGAGGCTCAAGTCTACAGAAATACAAAGAGATGGGAGAGTAGGGAGGCTCAAGTCTACAGAAATACAAAGAGAGGGGAGAGTGGGGAGGCTCTAGTCTACAGAAATACAAAGAGAGGAGTGACATATAGTTGTTGAATCACTTACCTACAATATTTAAATCCCAGTGCTCTTTTCCATCAGGCTTTCTAGCCACGTCCCAGCCTGACTTAAAACATCACTCTCCTGGGCACTACAATAATGTTTGTACCCATATCCTCCACATAACTCAGTTAAAACATGGCTTTCCTCCCTGGAGCTGCAGAAACGCAGTGTTATGGTGACCTTTACCACAGGGCTGGTTAGCGCTGGTGATTGAATAGGGCTCTCCTTCTTGTGATAAGGTCAAGCCAGTGTGTTGTGTGATAGTGCTGAGAGTAGATAGCGGGAGAGGGATCATGGATGTGTCCCAAATGTCACCCTATTCCCTACATAGTGCACTACTTTTGATTCGGACCTATAATACTATAGTGTATACTACGGTAGCAATACTATTGTGACGTAGAAGTCCGTCACTGGCCGCGGGCAGCATTTGGTTCTTTAACACACACACATATTCATCACTCCTCCCTGCGCCATTATAAGATAAGTTAACAATGTGGGTCAACACACAAATTAACTTCTGTCTTGGTGCATGCATTTCACACTTGTCAATGTTCATATTTGAGAGATACAATAATTATGATACTTATCAATGTTGTGGATGAGCGCATTGTTTGTTTGTTCTGTTCCTCTCTCTCCATCTCTGTAGCTTCCGGGTATGCTGGAAAAGAACCCGAGCTAAGGGAATTGGGTTGGCTTTATAGTGCCTGTCCCAAATGGCTCATTAATGCATATGGGCATATTGAAAGATATTGTCAGTAGTGATGTAATGTTGTAAATGTTATGTTGTGATATTGTTTAAAACCGTGTTGCAATGTATATCCTTTAGTATGTTTAGTTCATGGAAAATGTAGGTTTGTATTATTAATTGATTAATTAACCAGGGTTAATTGTTCTGAGGGGAGGGGCTAGCCCTACAAAAGGAGCCTCTATTTCAGTAATGGGGGAGGCATTTTGGATTGAGCTGTGGATGGGGCAGCATTGTTTTTAAGCTGTCCCATAAGATAGATGTTGATGGCAGTACTGTTGTTTTTTTTGTTCCGGAATCACTTGTAAATAAACACCTTTGCACAGAAGAACTTTTGCGGTTCCGCCATCTTTTTATTTTGATAGCGGTTAGGTTATCCAGTTTAGCCTTCTGGCCTAATCTACGTGACAACTATAGAATTTACTGTAGTGTTTTTGCGGACTTAACTGTTATATTCACTATAGTATACTGTAGTATGTACAGTTTACTTAAGCAATAAGGCACGAAGGGGTGTGGTATATGGCCAATATACCACGACTTTGCGCCATGTCTGGATACAGCCCTTTGCCGTGTTATGTTGGGTATATTCCACAAACCCCCGAGGTGCCTTATTTGTATTATAAACGGGTTACCAATGTAAAAATAAGTGTTTTGTCATACCCGTGGTATACGTTCTGATATACCAAGGCTGTCAGCCAATCAGCATTCAGGGCTCGAACCACCCAGTTTATAATATAGTATAAATACTATAGTAAAAAAAGAGCTGTGTTCGCGCCCAGGCTCTGTCGCAACCGGCCGTGACCCAGAGGTCCGTGGGGCGACGCACAATTGGCCTAGCGTCGTCCGGGTTAGTGAGGGTTTGGTTTGGCAACTCCTGTGGCGGGCCGGGCGCAGTGCGCGCCAACCAAGGTTGCCAGGTGCACTGTGTTTCCTCCGACACATTGGTGCGGCTGGCTTCCGGGTTGGATGCGCGCTGTGTTAAGAAGCAGTGCGGCTTGGTTGGGTTGTGTATCGGAGGATGCATGACTTTCGACCTTCGTCTCTCCCGAGCCCGTACAAGAGTTGTAGCGATGAGACAAGATAGTAGCTACTAACAATTGAATACCACGAAATTGGGGAGAAAAAGGCGGTAAAAACGAAAAAAAGTAGTATATTTTATGGAAATTACTGTAGTGTTTTTGCGGACTGTAGTATACTTAAGCAATAAGGACAGAAGGGTGTGTTATATGGCTAATATACCATGGCCACAGGCTGTTCTCTGTACGACACAACGCTGAGTGCCTCTATACAGCCCTCAGCCGTGGTATATTGGCCATATACCACAAACCCCCATGGTGCCTTATTGCTATTATAAGCTGGTTATCAACGTAATTAGAGCATAAAAATAAATGTTTTGTCATACCCGTGGTATATGGTCTGATATACCATGGCTGTCAGTCAATCAGCAGTTAGGGCTCGAACCACCCAGTTTATAATGTAGTGTATATATTGTTTATTATAGTATAATTGCCGTAGTATTTTTTTGTGTGTAAATACTAGTAGTATTTTGTAAATACTAGTAATTATGTACTGTTTTTGAAGACTGTAATATACTGTAGCATGTACTGTAGTGTTTTGGGGACATTACTGTTGTATTTACTAAAGTGGTTTTGTTTTATTATCTTTGACTGAAAAGAAACACAACATGCAACAATTTCAAAGATTTTACTGAGTTATAGTTTATATAAGGAAATTAGTCAATTGAAATAAATGGATTTCACATTACTGGGAATACAGATATGCAGCTGTTGGACACAGATACCTTAAAAAGGTAGGGGTATGAATCAGAAAGCTGTTGGTCACAGATACCTTAAAAAGGTAGGGGTATGAATCAGAAAGCTGTTGGTCACAGATACCTTAAAAAGGTAGGGGTATGAATCAGAAAGCTGTTGGTCACAGATACCTTAAAAAGGTAGGGGTATGAATCAGAAAGCTGTTGGTCACAGATACCTTAAAACGGTAGGGGTATGAATCAGAAAGCTGTTGGTCACAGATACCTTAAAAAGGTTGGGGTATGAATCAGAAAGCTGTTGGTCACAGATACCTTAAAAGGGTAGGGGTATGAATCAGAAAGCTGTTGGTCACAGATACCTTAAAAAGGTAGGGGTATGAATCAGAAAGCTGTTGGTCACAGACACCTTAAAAAAGTAGGGTATGAATCAGAAAGCTGTTGGTCACAGATACCCTAAAAAGGTAAGGGTATGAATCAGAAAGCTGTTGGTCGCAGATACCTTAAAGGTAGGGGTATGAATCAGAAAGCTGTTGGTCACAGATACCTTAAAAAGGTAGGGGTATGAATCAGAAAGCTGTTGGTCACAGATACCTTAAAAAGGTAGGGGTATGTATCAGAAAGCCAGGAGGTATCTGGTGTGACCACCTTTTCCCTCATTCAGCGCGACACATCTCCTTCACGTAGAGTTGATCAGGCTGTTGATTGTGGCCTGTGGAATGTTGTTTCACTCCTCTTCAATGGCTGTGCGAAGTTGATGGATATTGGCGGGAACTGGAACACACTGTCATAAGCGTCGATCCAGAGCATCCCAAACATGTTCAATGGGTGACATGTCTGGTGAGTATTTAGGCCATGGTAGAACTGGGACATTTTTGTCTTCCAGGAATTGTGTATAGATCCTTGCAACATGGAGCCATGCATTATCATGCTGAAACATGAGGTGATGGCGGCCGATGAATGGCATGACATCGTCACGGTATCTCTGTGCATTCAAATTGCCATTGATAAAATACAGTTACCGTAATTTCTGGACTATTAAGCGCACCTGAATATAAACCACACCCACTGAATTTTTTTTAAATATGTATTTTGTACATAAATAAGCCGCACATGTCTATAAGCCGCAGGTGCCTACCGGTACATTGAAAAAAATTAACTTTAAACACGGCTTGTAACAAAAATGAATAGGCTTTTAAACGAAACACGGCTTGTAACAAAAATTAATAGGCTTTAACGAAACACAGCTTGTTGCAAAAAAAAAAAAAAATAGCAGCAAACAGTAGCCTACCAAGAAAGTCATTGGTCACTATCTTCCTCCTCCTGTGCACTGAAACCACTGAAGTCATCTCCTTCGGTGTCGGAGTTGAATAGCCTCAGAATTGCTTCATCCGATGTTGGATCGCTGCCCTCTTCAACACACAGCATTCCAGCCTTTCGAAACCCGTTGATGATAGTGGATTCTTTTACAATGCTCCACGCTGTCAGCAGCTCTATTTCCTTTTCCAACAGCCAGATCGATCGCCTTCAACTTGAGAGCTGCATCATATGCATTTCTCCGTTTCTCTGCCATGATGCGGGTGACAAAATGACTACCGTAATCAGAATGATGGGAAGTTTGAGCGCGCTCGATTTACGTCACATTATATGACGGTGCTCAGTTTTTTGGCGGCATGAATCTTGTGAAAGCGGGAAAAATCCATAAATTAGCCGCGTCGTTGTATAAACCGCGAGGTTCAAAGCGTGGGAAAAAAGTAGCGGCTTATAGTGAGGAAATTATGGTATGTTTGTTGTCTGTAGCTTATGCCTGCCCATACCATAATTCCACTGCCACCATGGGGCACTCTGTTCACAATGTTGACATCAGCAAACTACTCGCCAACACAACGCCTGCCATCTGCCCGGTACAGTTGAAACCCTGGATTCAACCTTGAAGAGCATACTTCTCCAGCATGCCTGTGGCCATCGAAATCGAGCATTTGCCCACTGAAGTCGGATATGACGTCGAACTGCAGTCAGGTCAAGACCCTGTTGAGGACGACAGGCACGCAAATGAGCCTCTTTTTGAGGCTATCTGAGACTATTTCTGACAGTTTCTGCAGAAATTAATCAGTTGTGCAAACCCACAGTTTCATCAGCTGTCCAGGTGGCTGGTATCAGATGATCCCGCAGGTGAAGAAGCCGGGTGTAGAGGTCCCGGGCGTGGTTGCACGTGGTCTGCAGTTGTGACGCCAGTTAGATGTACTGCCAAATTCTCTAAAACAACTTTGGAGGAGGTTTATGGTAGAGAAAATATTATTACATTATCTGGCAACAGCTCTGGTGGACATTCCTGCAGTCAGCAAGCCAATTGCACGCTCCCTCAACTTGAGACATCTGTGGCATTGTGTTGTGTGACAGAACTGCACATTTTAGAGTGTCCTTTTATTGTCCCCAGAACAAGGTGCACCTGTGTAATGATCTTGCTGTTTAATCAGCTTCTTGATATGCCACACCAGTCAGGTGGATGGATTATCTTGGCAATGGAAAAAATGCTCCCTAGCAGGGATGTAACAAATTTGAGAGAAATAAGCTTTTTGTCTTCTTATTAAAACACGAGACAAACACTTTACTTGTTGAGTTTATATTTTTGCTCAGTGTAGCTTCTCCTTGAGTAGGTGGCTTTCTCCTTGATGAAACCTACTGGAGAAATATTAAAATAGCACATTTTCCATAACCTGTAGGTAGTTGGGGGGAAGGGGAATGGGCAGGGTATATGAAAATTAAATGCTGTATTATTTATCAGCAACAATTTTTGTGTTTTTGCAGACTGTAGAGGACATTTCTATAGTATTTACGACAGTGTTTTACTGTAGTATTTATTACAGTATTCTACAGTATATTACAAAGTTATATACTAAGTACTACACATGATCGAGCGATAATACAGTGTGCACTATAGTATTCTACAGTATACTAAGGTTTACTACAGAATTCTATGTAAGTACTGTAGTGTTTTTTTATGTGGGATGTCACAGTGTAGAGGCCAACTACAGCACATAGCCCTCCCCAATGTTTAGTATTAGAGGGATTTTAGCACTAGGTCTAGTAAGATTCCTTCTATCATGTCTGTGTCTGAGTTCAAGTTCAGTGCAGAACACAGGAGATTGATGGTGTGCAGGGGTGGGGTGTATCTGTGTGCGTGTGCATGCGTCAGTGTCTGTGCGTGTGTGTGTGCTTCCTACCATTATGGCTTCATGTAATGGACATCTGGGAATGATCTATAGCTGGGGGCTGTGATGGCCATTCCTGTCTTGCAGTCTGCCGACCAGCTGAACGGACAGAAAATGTGAAAACAAGAAAGAAATCAAGCCATCACTTTTTCCCACCTCAAATTCCCCTGCAAGATCCACTATCAAAACATTCTAACTGCATAGCCAGCAAAAACACTGTAGGGTATATACTGGAATGGCTCAAACACACTGCAGGGTATATATTGGAATGGCTCAAACACGCTGTAGGGTATATACTGGAATGGCTCAAAGACACTGCAGGGTATGTACTGGAATGGCTCAAACACACTGTAGGGTATATACTGGAATGGCTCAAAGACACTGCAGGGTATGTACTGGAATGGCTCAAACACACTGCAGGGTATGTACTGGAATGGCTCAAACACACTGTAGGGTATATACTAGAATGGCTCAAGCACACTGTAGAGTATATACTGGAATGGCTCAAACACACTGCAGGGTATATACTGGAATGGCTCAAACACACTGCAGGGTATATACTGGAATGGCTCAAACACGCTGTTGGGTATATACTGGAATGGCTCAAACACACTGCAGGGTATGTACTGGAATGGCTCAAACACGCTGCTGGGTATGTACTGGAATGGCTCAAACACACTGCAGGGTATATACTGGAATGGCTCAAAGACACTGTAGGGTACATACTGGAATGGCTCAAACACACTGCAGGGTATATACTGGAATGGCTCAAACACGCTGTAGGGTATATACTGGAATGGCTCAAACACGCTGTAGGGTATATACTGGAATGGCTCAAACACACTGCAGGGTATATACTGGAATGGCTCAAACACGCTGTAGGGTATATACTGGAATGGCTCAAACACACTGCAGGGTATGTACTGGAATGGCTCAAACACGCTGTTGGGTATATACTGGAATGGCTCAAACACACTGCAAGGTATGTACTGGAATGGCTCAAACACGCTGTTGGGTATGTACTGGAATGGCTCAAACACTGTAGGGTATATACTGGAATGGCTCAAACACGCTGTAGGGTATGTACTGGAATGGCTCAAACACACTGCAGGGTATATACTGGAATGGCTCAAACACACTGCAGGGTATATACTGGAATGGCTCAAACACGCTGTAGGGTATATACTGGAATGGCTCAAACACACTGCAGGGTATATACTGGAATGGCTCAAACACGCTGTAGGGTATATACTGGAATGGCTCAAACACACTGCAGGGTATATACTGGAATGGCTCAAACACGCTGTAGGGTATATACTGGAATGGCTCACTCTTCAAAATAGTAATTGTGTTGTTCTTTAGAGTAGTTACCTTATAGTATTTGTCAGGGTTGAAATATATTGTAATGAATTCTAGACAGGTCTGTCTATTAGTTCCACACTACATACTCACTTCAGCCCTGGTTTCTGGTTGGACACTTTTTACCTCATTACCATCTTTAGGCTCCGTGAGAGAGAGAGAGAGAGAGAGAGAGAGAGAGAGAGAGAGAGAGAGAGAGAAGGGGAGGAGACAAAGGTGTAAGAGAAGGAGTGACAGGTAAAAGAGGACTGTAGGGATATACAGAGATGTGCTGTTTGATGTGAGAGAGGACATTTGAGAGGAGAGAGGAGGCGATAGAGAGAGAATAAAGGAAAGGAGAGAAAAAGAGAGAGAGAGCAAGGGTTGAGTTGGTGATGGAGAAGGGGAGAGAGAAGGCTCTCTGGGGTAATTGTTGTAGTATTTCTCCATTCTCTAATGTGTCAGACCAAGGGGACAGAGAGCCACAGTGGCAGAGCGGCCTGTCTGGCTGTCTGCCTTACAGCCTGTCTCACAGTCAGGAGATATGGTGACACATAAAATACACTATGTTACATCAGGGGTAGAGAAGACCTGTCACATGTACCTCTCCTCCTCTCTCTGCCTCCCTCTTACCATCCCTCACACAGCCCTGCTTGGTCCTTTTCTTTCACTCTTTTTAATCTCATTCCTGCATTCCTGCCCTCTATCCCCTTCTATTTTGCTCTCTTCATGACCTTCACACCTTCTCTCTCCTCTCCTGCAACTTCCCCTCTCTGTAGTGTTCTCACTGTGAAGTGTGAAGTGTGAGTGCCCAGGGTGGAGGGTGTTAGACAGACTAATGTGTAGAGTGTCAGGGTGGAGAGTGTTAGACAGACTAATGTGTAGAGTGTCAGGGTGGAGAGTGTTAGACAGTGATGTGTAGAGTGTCAGGGTGGAGAGTGTTAGACAGTGATGTGTAGAGAGTCAGGGTGGAGGGTGTTAGACAGTGATGTGTAGAGTGTCAGGGTGGAGAGTGTTAGACAGTGATGTGTAGAGAGTCAGGGTGGAGAGTGTTAGACAGACTAATGTGTAGAGTGTCAGGGTGGACGGTGTTAGACCGAGTGATGTGTAGAAGGTCAGGGTGGAGAGTGTTAGACAGAGTGATGTGTAGAGGGTCAGGGTGGAGAGTGTTAGACAGAGTGATGTGTAGAGGGGTCAGGTGGAGAGTGTTAGACAGTGATGTGTAGAGGGGTCAGGATGGAGAGTGTTAGACATTGATGTGTAGAGGGGTCAGGGTGGAGAGTGTTAGACATTGATGTGTAGAGGGGCAGGTGGAGAGTGTTAGACAGTGATGTGTAGAGGGTCAGGATGGAGAGTGTTAGACAGTGATGTGTAGAGGGGTCAGGGTGGAGAGTGTTAGACATTGATGTGTAGAGGGTCAGGTGGAGAGTGTTAGACAGTGATGTGTAGAGGGTCAGGATGGAGAGTGTTAGACAGTGATGTGTAGAGGGGTCAGGGTGGAGAGTGTTAGACATTGATGTGTAGAGGGGTCAGGATGGAGAGTGTTAGACATTGATGTGTAGAGGGGTCAGGTGGAGAGTGTTAGACAGAGTGATGTGTAGAGGGGTCAGGATGGAGAGTGTTAGACATTGATGTGTAGAGGGGTCAGGGTGGAGAGTGTTAGACATTGATGTGTAGAGGGGTCAGGGTGGAGAGTGTTAGACATTGATGTGTAGAGGGGTCAGGGTGGAGAGTGTTAGACATTGATGTGTACAGGGGTCAGGGTGGAGAGTGTTAGACATTGATGTGTAGAAGGGTCAGGGTGGAGAGTGTTAGACATTGATGTGTAGAGGGTCAGGATGGAGAGTGTTAGACATTGATGTGTAGAGGGGTCAGGATGGAGAGTGTTAGACATTGATGTGTAGAGGGGTCAGGGTGGAGAGTGTTAGACATTGATGTGTAGAGGGGCAGGTGGAGAGTGTTAGACAGTGATGTGTAGAGGGTCAGGATGGAGAGTGTTAGACAGTGATGTGTAGAGGGGTCAGGGTGGAGAGTGTTAGACATTGATGTGTAGAGGGTCAGGTGGAGAGTGTTAGACAGTGATGTGTAGAGGGTCAGGATGGAGAGTGTTAGACAGTGATGTGTAGAGGGGTCAGGGTGGAGAGTGTTAGACATTGATGTGTAGAGGGGTCAGGATGGAGAGTGTTAGACATTGATGTGTAGAGGGGTCAGGTGGAGAGTGTTAGACAGAGTGATGTGTAGAGGGGTCAGGATGGAGAGTGTTAGACATTGATGTGTAGAGGGGTCAGGGTGGAGAGTGTTAGACATTGATGTGTAGAGGGGTCAGGGTGGAGAGTGTTAGACATTGATGTGTACAGGGGTCAGGGTGGAGAGTGTTAGACATTGATGTGTAGAAGGGTCAGGGTGGAGAGTGTTAGACATTGATGTGTAGAGGGTCAGGATGGAGAGTGTTAGACATTGATGTGTAGAGGGGTCAGGATGGAGAGTGTTAGACATTGATGTGTAGAGGGGTCAGGGTGGAGAGTGTTAGACATTGATGTGTAGAGGGGCAGGTGGAGAGTGTTAGACAGTGATGTGTAGAGGGTCAGGATGGAGAGTGTTAGACAGTGATGTGTAGAGGGGTCAGGGTGGAGAGTGGAGACATTGATGTGTAGAGGGTAGTGTTAGACAGTGATGTGTAGAGGGTCAGGATGGAGAGTGTTAGACAGTGATGTGTAGAGGGGTCAGGGTGGAGAGTGTTAGACATTGATGTGTAGGGGTCAGGATGGAGAGTGTTAGACATTGATGTGTAGAGGGGTCAGGTGGAGAGTGTTAGACAGTGATGTGTAGGGGTCAGGATGGAGAGTGTTAGACATTGATGTGTAGAGGGGTCAGGGTGGAGAGTGTTAGACATTGATGTGTAGAGGGGTCAGGATGGAGAGTGTTAGACATTGATGTGTACAGGGGTCAGGGTGGAGAGTGTTAGACATTGATGTGTAGAAGGGTCAGGTGGAGAGTGTTAGACATTGATGTGTAGAGGGTCAGGATGGAGAGTGTTAGACATTGATGTGTAGAGGGTCAGGATGGAGAGTGTTAGACATTGATGTGTAGAGGGTCAGGGTGGAGAGTGTTAGACATTGATGTGTAGAGGGTCAGGGTGGAGAGTGTTAGACATTGATGTGTAGAGGGTCAGGGTGGAGAGTGTTAGACATTGATGTGTAGAGGGTCAGGATGAGTGTTAGACATTGATGTGTAGAGGGGTCAGGATGGAGAGTGTTAGACATTGATGTGTAGAGGGGTCAGGATGGAGAGTGTTAGACATTGATGTGTAGAGGGGTCAGGATGGAGAGTGTTAGACAGTGATGTGTAGAGGGGTCAGGATGGAGAGTGTTAGACAGTGATGTGTAGAGGGGTCAGTCAGGGTGGAGAGTGTTAGACATTGATGTGTAGAGGGGTCATGGTGGAGAGTGTTAGACATTGATGTGTAGAGGGTCAGATGGAGAGTGTTAGACAGTGATGTGTAGAGGGTCAGGATGGAGAGTGTTAGACATTGATGTGTAGAGGGTCAGGATGGAGAGTGTTAGACATTGATGTGTAGAGGGTCAGGATGGAGAGTGTTAGACATTGATGTGTAGAGGGTCAGGATGGAGAGTGTTAGACAGTGATGTGTAGAGGGTCAGGATGGAGAGTGTTAGACATTGATGTGTAGAGGGGTCATGGTGGAGAGTGTTAAACAGTGATGTGTAGAGGGGTCAGGTGGAGAGTGTTAAACAGTGATGTGTAGAGGGGTCAGGATGGAGAGTGTTAGACATTGATGTGTAGAGGGTCAGGTGGAGAGTGTTAGACAGTGATGTGTAGAGGGTCAGGATGGAGAGTGTTAGACATTGATGTGTAGAGGGGTCAGGGTGGAGAGTGTTAAACAGTGATGTGTAGAGGGGTCAGGATGGAGAGTGTTAGACATTGATGTGTAGAGGGTCAGGTGGAGAGTGTTAGACAGTGATGTGTAGAGGGTCAGGATGGAGAGTGTTAGACATTGATGTGTAGAGGGTCAGGGTGGAGAGTGTTAGACATTGATGTGTAGAGGGGTCAGGTGGAGAGTGTTAGACAGTGATGTGTAGAGGGTCAGGATGGAGAGTGTTAGACATTGATGTGTAGAGGGGTCAGGGTGGAGAGTGTTAGACATTGATGTGTAGAGGGGTCAGGTGGAGAGTGTTAGACAGTGATGTGTAGAGGGTCAGGATGGAGAGTGTTAGACATTGATCTGTAGAGGGGTCAGGGTAGAGAGTGTTAGACATTGATGTGTAGAGAGTCAGGATGGAGAGTGTTAGACAGTGATGTGTAGAGGGTCAGGTGGAGAGTGTTAGACAGTGATGTGTAGAGGGGTCAGGGTCAGGGTGGAGAGTGTTAGACAGTGATGTGTAGAGGGGTCAGTCAGGGTGGAGAGTGTTAGACATTGATGTGTAGGGGTCAGGGTGATGTGTTAGACATTGATGTGTAGAGGGGTCAGGATGGGGTGGACATTGATGTGTAGAGGGTCAGGGGAGAGTGTTAGACAGTGATGTGTAGAGGGTCAGGGTGGAGAGTGTTAAACAGTGATGTGTAGAGGGGTCATGGTGGAGAGTGTTAGACAGTGATGTGTAGAGGGGTCAGGGTGGAGAGTGTTAGACAGTGATGTGTAGAGGGGTCAGGATGGAGAGTGTTAAACAGTGATGTGTAGAGGGGTCATGGTGGAGAGTGTTAGACAGTGATGTGTAGAGGGGTCAGGGTGGAGAGTGTTAGACAGTGATGTGTAGAGGGGTCAGTCAGGGTGGAGAGTGTTAGACATTGATGTGTAGAGGGGTCAGGATGGAGAGTGTTAGACAGTGATGTGTAGAGGGTCAGTCAGGGTGGAGAGTGTTCGACAGGGGTCAGGATGAGTGTTAAACAGTGAGTAGGGGTCATGGTGGAGAGTGTTAGACAGTGATGTGTAGAGGGGTCAGGGTGGAGAGTGTTAGACAGTGATGTGTAGAGGGGTCAGTCAGGGTGGAGAGTGTTAGACATTGATGTGTAGAGGGGTCAGGATGGAGAGTGTTAAACAGTGATGTGTAGAGGGGTCAGGATGGAGAGTGTTAGACATTGATGTGTAGAGGGTCAGGATGGAGAGTGTTAGACATTGATGTGTAGAGGGGTCAGGATGGAGAGTGTTAGACATTGATGTGTAGAGGGGTCAGGTTGGAGAGTGTTAGACATTGATGTGTAGAGGGTCAGGATGGAGAGTGTTAGACATTGATGTGTAGAGGGGTCAGGATGGAGAGTGTTAGACATTGATGTGTAGAGGGGTCAGGGTGGAGAGTGTTAGACATTGATGTGTAGAGGGGTCAGGATGGAGAGTGTTAGACATTGATGTGTAGAGGGGTCAGGATGGAGAGTGTTAGACATTGATGTGTAGAGGGTCAGGATGGGGTCATTGATGTGTAGAGGGGTCAGGGAGTGTTAGAGAGTGTTAGACAGTGATGTGTAGAGGGGTCAGGATGGAGAGTGTTAGACATTGATGTGTAGAGGGGTCAGGATGGAGAGTGTTAGACATTGATGTGTAGAGGGGTCAGGATGGAGAGTGTTAGACATTGATGTGTAGAGGGGTCAGGATGGAGAGTGTTAGACATTGATGTGTAGAGGGGTCAGGATGGAGAGTGTTAGACAGTGATGTGTAGAGGGGTCAGGATGGAGAGTGTTAGACAGTGATGTGTAGAGGGGTCAGGATGGAGAGTGTTAGACATTGATGTGTAGAGGGGTCAGGATGGAGAGTGTTAGACATTGATGTGTAGAGGGGTCAGGGTGGAGAGTGTTAGACAGTGATGTGTAGAGGGTCAGGATGGAGAGTGTTAGACATTGATGTGTAGAGGGGTCAGGATGGAGAGTGTTAGACAGACTAATGTGTAGAGTGTCAGGATGGAGAGTGTTAGACATTGATGTGTAGAGGGGTCAGGGTGGAGAGTGTTAGACAGTGATGTGTAGAGGGTCAGGATGGAGAGTGTTAGACATTGATGTGTAGAGGGGTCAGGATGGAGAGTGTTAGACATTGATGTGTAGAGGGGTCAGGATGGAGAGTGTTAGACATTGATGTGTAGAGGGGTCAGGATGGAGAGTGTTAGACATTGATGTGTAGAGGGGTCAGGATGGAGAGTGTTAGACAGTGATGTGTAGAGGGGTCAGGATGGAGAGTGTTAGACAGTGATGTGTAGAGGGGTCAGGATGGAGAGTGTTAGACATTGATGTGTAGAGGGGTCAGGATGGAGAGTGTTAGACATTGATGTGTAGAGGGGTCAGGATGGAGAGTGTTAGACATTGATGTGTAGAGGGGTCAGGATGGAGAGTGTTAGACATTGATGTGTAGAGGGGTCAGGGGTGTTAGACAGTGATGTGTAGAGGGTCAGGATGGAGAGTGTTAGACAGTGATGTGTAGAGGGGTCAGGGTGGAGAGTGTTAGACATTGATGTGTAGAGGGTCAGGGTGGAGAGTGTTAGACATTGATGTGTAGAGGGTCAGATGGAGAGTGTTAGACAGTGATGTGTAGAGGGTCAGGATGGAGAGTGTTAGACAGTGATGTGTAGAGGGTCAGTGTTAGACATTGATGTGTAGAGGGTCAGGGGTCATTGATGTGTGGTCAGGATGGAGTGTTAGACATTGATGTGTAGAGGGGTCAGGTGGAGAGTGTTAGACAGTGATGTGTAGAGGGTCAGGATGGAGAGTGTTAGACAGTGATGTGTAGAGGGTCAGGATGGAGAGTGTTAGACATTGATGTGTAGAGGGGTCATGGTGGAGAGTGTTAAACAGTGATGTGTAGAGGGGTCATGGTGGAGAGTGTTAAACAGTGATGTGTAGAGGGTCAGTGTTAGACAGTGTGTTAGAGGGTCAGGATGATGTTGACATTGAGAGGGTCAGGATGGAGTGTGTTAGACATTGATGTGTAGAGGGGTCAGGTGGAGAGTGTTAGACAGTGATGTGTAGAGGGTCAGGATGGAGAGTGTTAGACAGTGATGTGTAGAGGGGTCAGGGTGGAGAGTGTTAGACATTGATGTGTAGAGGGGTCAGGTGGAGAGTGTTAGACAGTGATGTGTAGAGGGTCAGGATGGAGAGTGTTAGACATTGATCTGTAGAGGGGTCAGGGTAGAGAGTGTTAGACATTGATGTGTAGAGAGTCAGGATGGAGAGTGTTAGACAGTGATGTGTAGAGGGTCAGGTGGAGAGTGTTAGACAGTGATGTGTAGAGGGGTCAGGATGGAGAGTGTTAGACAGTGATGTGTAGAGGGGTCAGGGTGGAGAGTGTTAGACAGTGATGTGTAGAGGGGTCAGTCAGGGTGGAGAGTGTTAGACATTGATGTGTAGAGGGGTCAGGGTGGAGAGTGTTAGACATTGATGTGTAGAGGGGTCAGGATGGAGAGTGTTAGACATTGATGTGTAGAGGGGTCAGGGTGGAGAGTGTTAGACAGTGATGTGTAGAGGGGTCAGGGTGGAGAGTGTTAGACAGTGATGTGTAGAGGGGTCAGGATGGAGAGTGTTAGACAGTGATGTGTAGAGGGGTCAGGGTGGAGAGTGTTAGACAGTGATGTGTAGAGGGGTCAGGATGGAGAGTGTTAAACAGTGATGTGTGGAGGGGTCAGGGTGGAGAGTGTTCGACAGAGTGATGTGTAGAGGGGTCAGGATGGAGAGTGTTCGACAGAGTGATGTGTAGAGGGGTCAGGATGGAGAGTGTTCGACAGAGTGATGTCTAGAGGGGTCAGGATGGAGAGTGTTAAACAGTGATGTGTAGAGGGGTCAGGGTGGAGAGTGTTAGACAGTGATGTGTAGAGGGGTCAGGGTGGAGAGTGTTAAACAGTGATGTGTAGAGGGGTCATGGTGGAGAGTGTTAGACAGTGATGTGTAGAGGGGTCAGGGTGGAGAGTGTTAGACAGTGATGTGTAGAGGGGTCAGGGTGGAGAGTGTTAGACAGTGATGTGTAGAGGGGTCAGGGTGGAGAGTGTTAAACAGTGATGTGTAGAGGGGTCATGGTGGAGAGTGTTAGACAGTGATGTGTAGAGGGGTCAGGGTGGAGAGTGTTCGACAGAGTGATGTGTAGAGGGGTCAGGGTAGAGAGTGTTAAACAGTGATGTGTAGAGGGGTCATGGTGGAGAGTGTTAGACAGTGATGTGTGGAGGGGTCAGGGTGGAGAGTGTTCGACAGAGTGATGTGTAGAGGGGTCAGGATGGAGAGTGTTCGACAGAGTGATGTGTAGAGGGGTCAGGATGGAGAGTGTTCGACAGAGTGATGTCTAGAGGGGTCAGGATGGAGAGTGTTAAACAGTGATGTGTAGAGGGGTCAGGGTGGAGAGTGTTAGACAGTGATGTGTAGAGGGGTCAGGGTGGAGAGTGTTAAACAGTGATGTGTAGAGGGTCATGGTGGAGAGTGTTAGACAGTGATGTGTAGAGGGGTCAGGGTGGAGAGTGTTAGACAGTGATGTGTAGAGGGGTCAGGGTGGAGAGTGTTAGACAGTGATGTGTAGAGGGTTAGGGAGGAGTGTTAAACAGTGATGTGTAGAGGGTCATGGTGGAGAGTGTTAGACAGTGATGTGTAGAGGGGTCAGGGTGGAGAGTGTTCAGTGATGTAGAGGGGTCAGTGGAGAGTGTTCGACAGAGTGATGTGTAGAGGGGTCAGGGTAGAGAGTGTTAAACAGTGATGTGTAGAGGGGTCATGGTGGAGAGTGTTAGACAGTGATGTGTAGAGGGGTCAGGGTGGAGAGTGTTAGACAGTGATGTGTAGAGGGGTCAGTCAGGGTGGAGAGTGTTAGACATTGATGTGTAGAGGGGTCAGGGTGGAGAGTGTTAGACATTGAAGAGGGGTCAGTGATGTTAGACATTGAGAGGGGTCAGGGTGGAGAGTGTTAGACAGTGATGTGTAGAGGGGTCAGGGTGGAGAGTGTTAGACAGTGATGTGTAGAGGGGTCAGGAGGGTGTTCATTGATGTGTAGAGGGGTCAGGTGGAGAGTGTTAGACAGTGATGTGTAGAGGGGTCAGGGTGGAGAGTGTTAGACAGTGATGTGTAGAGGGGTCAGTCAGGGTGGAGAGTGTTAGACATTGATGTGTAGAGTGGTCAGGATAGAGAGTGTTAGACATTGATGTGTAGAGGGGTCAGGTGGAGAGTGTTAGACAGTGATGTGTAGAGGGGTCAGGGTGGAGAGTGTTAAACAGTGATGTGTAGAGGGGTCAGGGTGGAGAGTGTTAGACAGTGATGTGTAGAGGGGTCAGGGTGGAGAGTGTTAAACAGTGATGTGTAGAGGGGTCAGGATGGAGAGTGTTAGACATTGATGTGTAGAGGGGTCAGGATGGAGAGTGTTAAACAGTGATGTGTAGAGGGGTCAGGTGGAGAGTGTTAGACAGTGATGTGTAGAGGGGTCAGGGTGGAGAGTGTTAAACAGTGATGTTGAGGGTCAGGTGGGGGTCATGGTGGAGGGTCAGGTGGAGAGTGTTAGACAGTGATGTGTAGAGGGGTCAGGGTGGAGAGTGTTAGACAGAGTGATGTGTAGAGGGGTCAGGATGGAGAGTGTTAAACAGTGATGTGTAGAGGGGTCATGGTGGAGAGTGTTAGACAGTGATGTGTAGAGGGGTCAGGGTGGAGAGTGTTCGACAGAGTGATGTGTAGAGGGGTCAGGATGGAGAGTGTTAAACAGTGATGTGTAGAGGGGTCATGGTGGAGAGTGTTAAACAGTGATGTGTAGAGGGGTCATGGTGGAGAGTGTTAGACAGAGTGATGTGTGGAGGTTGAGACATGTATCAGTCAGGAGATGTTTCATAAGCTACCTACGGACTGGGATATCAAGTACAACCATACATACAGTATGTGGACATACACACACACATACATAAAGACACACACACACAGATGCTATAGACACATTCTGTATGTATAGTAGCCAAACTGTAAACATAGAGGCCAACCGGGACAGAAGGAACACTTCATGTTTCTGTCGATTCAATAAATAACAGGTTTTGATATTTATGAAAATGAACCATTTTGCCTTACAATATTTATCAGACTAAAATCTATCACACAATAGCTACATTAACCATAATTTCCTCATCAAACTTTCATGGAAATTTAGTAGATGTTTTTTCACTATTTTCAATGACTATTCATGCTTAGCCCAACCAATGTTACTTCTTCCCCATCCCTCTCTCCTGTAACTTCTCCCAGGATAACACCCAAGACAAGCTAGCAAGATACTTGAAACCTATGCTGTCATTTAGTCACTATATGGGTTAGGAAATAACGTGTTTGGAACCTTAAAATAAACATCTCTACAACTAAAGAACTACTTTTGTTGATGACTTGCGTAAATGTTGTTGGATCGTGCTGATTTTTTGCAGGTATGGCGTCTTCCGCATTAGGCACGCGTTGTTAAGTCAGTCTAGCTTCTGTGTTATTGGTCGAGAAAATTGGCGAGTTACTTCGGTCCTGCGTTACTTTCGTCCAGTTTCTTACCGACATTCAGAAACACATGGGATTAAAACATTCAAACAACATTCATGCAATCACACACATACAGTGTCTTCAGAAAGTATACAAACCCCTTCCCTGACTTTTTCCACATGTTGTTGTGTTACAGCCTGCATTTTACATGTATTACAATTAGATTTTCTTTCACTGGTCTACACACTGTTAGGTTCTTATTTTTAGAGTAAATAACTCACGGACACTAGAGAAGCTTAACCAGGTTTAATTCTCCCCCAAAGGGTCGATACTCTAATTTGACACTCCTCCTTCTCTCCAATCCTTACATCTTTTATGTTCCGACAGGAAGAAGAAATTATAGGATAATAAACCATTGTTTCTCTGAGAAAGATTGATGCAAATCAATTTATAACATTTTTGACATGCGTTTTTCTGGATTTTTTTTATTGTTATTCTGTCTCTCACTGTTCAAATAAACCCACCATTAAAATTATAGACTGATCACTTCTTTGTCAGTGGGCAAACGTACAAAATCAGCAGGGGATCAAATACTTTTTTCCCTCACTGTAACAAATCATCCACGTATTGTACCAACACAGAACCTTCAAATTGACAGCCTTTTAACGGTTGTTTCAATGCAGCATGATACAAAGTGGGTCTATTCGTAAATCCCAACAGTGCCCTATCTCACATATATTACTCCCCCTGGCGACAGAACCTGAACCAGTGTTGTGACTCCTCAGCCACTGGCACAGACCAAAATCAGTTTTTTTATTTCTAACACACTACACCATTCTGAGTCTGAGGGAATAGATGCCAATAGATCTGCCAAATCTGCTACCACTGGTGTGATTTTCACTGCATATTTGTTTATGCCGCAAAAATCCACAGTAATATGCCATTTTAGTCCCTTTTTCACTGGGTATAAAGGGCTGTTGCATCGAGCTGGTCCGCGGATCACTATGCCACGTTCAAGTAATATTGGAAGGTCCTCCGCCACCGATTTTTCAGCCTCCGGTTTAATAGGGTATTGCTTCATTGGTGGTGGCGGTTCTCCCTCAACCACAACAGGCTTGCAACCTTTGATTAGACCACAATCTAATGCATCTTTTGCCCATAGCGGATGGTCCTGAA
This sequence comes from Oncorhynchus keta, assembly GCF_023373465.1. NCBI lineage: Eukaryota > Metazoa > Chordata > Actinopteri > Salmoniformes > Salmonidae > Oncorhynchus > Oncorhynchus keta. Next base: position 22,420,133 of record NC_068429.1, read on the forward strand.
ACAACGATTGTTTGGCTGTTGCCGTTCTTACTGCCAATTGTATTTTGTTACCTTTCAGAATCCATTCTCCCGGCATCTCACAAAGATTATCCAACCCCAAAATCTATTCCCGTAGCCATTGTTGTTCAATTTCTTCAACAGATGATCAGGTCTATATAACTATCAAACTTATATATATATATTGGTAGTAGAAAATAAACACAGACTCTTTGTTTAGGTAGTAAATTCTCCTTAAGTAATACAATTGTCGGCAGAACTAGATACAGAGTACAGTATATGATAGCTCTCCCCAGGTTCTGCAAAGTGCCTAAGACTTATATAGCCTCCCCAGTTTCCCTTGCATGACTTTCCCTGACAACAACATTTTAATAAATCTAACCACCCGATGAAAGCAGCAACCATCTTATCAGCAATTAAAAGCTCATAAGTGCGTTTGACCGAAACTTGACCTTTCGTCACAAGTATAGGGTCATAACAAGGTGAACGAGTCTAAGCATCCTCTGACAGGTGGTGGCTGTTTTCATCAGGCCTGCAGCAGCCTTGTGTTCTCCGGAAACCAGTCGTATTCTCAGAACCTCAGACAGCCAGGTAGAGCCCACACAGGATGAGTATGAGAGTAGGCAGTTTCTGCCTTCTGATAGTGTCTGAAGGGCACAACACTCAAAACAGGTGTTAACACACACATGGAGGTCTCCTAAGAGGAGACCTTTCAGTTTATCATAACACCATTGATTAACCCTTTAAAAGGTAGGAGGCCTTGGTTTAACCACTTCACCATGTAAAATGATCCTGGTATTGTTACTGGTCCTATGTTTAATGACATAGGTAATAATTGTATCACCTTAGATTGTGCCCCTGTTACCCCGCTGAATGAGATACTTTTCCCTGCTGCAAATTTAGCCAACTTTTCATTTGTAAGGAATCAGTGATATTTGAGCGCCTGTATCTATTAGAAAGTTGTGTGAGACGTGACCGCCTACGTCTTCCTTCACATTAAAACATAAAAGCCATGTACTGCTATGCAAAGTGTTCCTGACTAGCTGCTTTCAAGATGGTCTGCTGCTGCTCTTTTGACAAAGATGCAAACGCTTGTACAGCGGCATTTCCTCCTAAGGTAGCAGGTTCCAGTACCACCCTACACTCATTTTTCCAATGCCCAATAGCCCCACACCTAAAACAGGGAGCTAATCCCTTGTGCCTTATCACAGGGTCGCTACCCTTTCCTCACTGTCTCCTTATCTTTCCTTGGCCATCAAACCCACTATGAGAGACTTTCACTGTGACAGCATTAACCACTCGTATTGCTGCAGAGAAAAGCGGAATTAGATTCTACTCTCAACAATGCTTGCACTATTTCATCCCGGTGAGAATGCTGATCTACTACCCTTGCAGTAGCCGTTTTGATATGTACAAATTCCTACATTTTGATCAAATCTATCCCCATTGTCAGGTTAGTACGCAATGCATCATCCATCCAATCCACATAATCGCATACTCCTTCTTTCGTACCCTGAGTACAGTTACTCATTTTACTAGCATCTGGTCGAAACAATACATTCCCAACGTTCTATGTCCCTGTGCGAGTGTTGGCAACATGGCTTGGCAGAAGTGAGTGTACAATATGATCGTAATCACCAGCATGGATCCCAAAAATGCTACCTTGTCTCCTCAAGAATCTGATGAATTCCTGTCCCTCCCCTACTGGATCTGGTGCCTCTTCATAATACTACACACTTTACTCACACTCAGTGGCTGATGGTGATGCTGAATTTGTAACTGTACTTGGGGCTGCGCGCCAAATGAAATAGGGTCAAACTATTTGTCCCAGATAATATGTAACTGGAGTCGCGTGCAAACTATTTGTCCCGGATAATATGTAACGGGAGTCACGTGTGTTCGTACTGGTTGCACCTCTCTATGATTACCTGGATCATGCTGATCAACTATCCAGTCCGGGACTACTATGTCCGGACTCGTAATGTGCCTGTACCCTGCCTCTGACAACCCATATCGCTCTTTGTCCTCTTTAAGAGAGGGGTATAATGGTAGCCCACAAGTTGTGACCTGTTTCACCATGGGGCGAATGGCGGAGGAGTTGCAATTGCATATACTCCTCCACACGTATTCTGATACTGTTGAAGCGTAACACTGAGTTGTTTCATTTGGTTTCTCTAACTCTTGATTTAGGTATTTAGGTTTCTGTTCATCTAATCTATGTGCATGCCCTTCGGATATTCCTAGTTTTTTATTTGTCGCCTCATTCTTGTCTACTGCCTGCTCCATTTTACCTTGCAGATGTTTATTTTTCTCTTTTTCTAGTTTTATCCACTGCTGATAAAATGCTGTGATTAGGATGCATGCGTATTGTAGTTTGGACCGTTCTCTGATTTCAGTGTTCTACATTACGATTGCATCCATACACTCTTGGCTGGTTTTAAACGTTCCATCTACCAGAAAATGTGTTCCAATTTTGTCCAATTTGGCAAATCTTTCCCACCATTTATTTGATTCTGGTTTTGATTATATGCCTCTAGAAGCCATTTCAGTTTTATTGACTATGCTTCACTCCCCCAATGACGTTATGTAATAACAGTCTAGCCTATTATTAATTTGAACACTTTTGTACCTTTTTGGTGCTGGTTTACCTATTGTTCATTGATTCAAATAATCTGTCCCCATAGGCTTGAACCAAATTCTCTCTTGATCGCAACTGATACAGACTAATATTGTCCAAACAGTCATACACACTCACACAACTCGCTGCGTCATGGCCACTGCGTGTGGGTTCTCACCCAGTTATACAGTTGAAGTCGGAAGTACATACACTTAGGTTGGAGTCATTAAAACTTGTTTTTCAACCACTCCACACATTTCTTGTGAACCAACAATAGTTTTGGAAAGTCGGTCAGGACATCTACTTTGTGCATGACACAAGTAATTTTTCCAACAATTGTTTACAGACAGATTATTTAACTTATAGTTCACTGTATCACAAGAGATGTCAGAAGTTGACTTACACTAAATTGACTCTGCCTTTAAAACATCTTAAGGCTGAGATCCCGCCAACGGGATCGATATGACAACAGCCAGTGAAAGTGCAGGGCGCCAAATTCAAAACAACAGAAATCTCATAATAAAAATTCCTCAGAATTACAAGTATTTCACACAATTTTAAAGATACACTTCTTGTTAATCCCACCACAGTGTTTGATATCAAATAGGCTTTACGGCAAAAGCACCACAAACGATTATGTTAGGTCAGAGCCAAATCACAGAAAAACAGCCATAGTTCCATAAAGATCCAGTGATTTTGCAGAGAGCCACATCAATTTACAGAAATACTCATTATAAATGTTGATGAAAATACAAGTGTTATACATGGAACTTTAGATACACTTCTCCTTAATGCAACCGCTGTGTCATATTTCAAAAAAGCCTTACGTAAAAAGCAAACCATGCAATAATCTGAGACCAAACAAGCCAAAAAGATATCCGCCATATCAGAAGACAAAACAGAAGACAAAAATACAATTTTTATAAATATTCACTTACCTTTGATGATCTTCATCAGAATGCACTCCCAGGAATCCCAGTTCCACAATAAATGTTTGTTTTGTTTGATAATGTCCATCATTTATGTCCAAATTCCTCCTTATTGTTAGCGTGTTCAGCCCAATAATCCAACTTCATGATGCACGAGCAGACAAATTCCAAAAGTTCCGTTACAGTCCGTAGAAACATGTCAAACGATGTATAGAATAAATCTTTAGGATGTCTTTATCATAAATCTTCAAAAATGTTCCCACCGGAGTATTTTTTTGTCTGTAGAATTGCGATGGAACAAAGCTAGCTCTCACGTGAACGAGCGTGATCAGCTCATGCCAATCTGGCAGACCTCTGACTCATTCAGCTCCCATTCCCCCCTCCTTCACAGTAGAAGCATCAAACAAGGTTCTAAAGAGTTTTGACATTTAGTGGAAGCCTTAGGAAGTGCAATATGACCCCATAGACACTGGATATTGGACAGGCAATGAGTTGAAAAACTACAAACCTCAGATTTTGGAAAATTCCAGAAAAGAATGTCATGGCTTTAGAAGCTTCTGATAGGCTAATTGACATCATTTGAGTCAATTGTGGGTTTACCTGTGGATGTATTTCAAGGCCTACCTTCAAACTCACTGCCTCTTTGCTTGACATCATGGGAAAATCTAAAGAAATCATCCCAAAAAAATTGTAGACCTCCACAAGTCTGGTTGATCCTTGAGAGCAATTTCCAAACGCCTGAAGGTACCACGTTCATCTGTACAAACAATAGTACACAAGTATAAACACCATGGGACCACGCAGCCGTCATACCGCTCAGGAAGGAGACGTGTTCTGTCTCCTAGAGATGAATGTACTTTGGTGCGAAAAGCGCAAATCATTCCCAGAACAACAGCAAAGGACCTTCTGAAGATGCTGGAGGAAACAGGTACAAAACTATCTATATCCACAATCAAGCGAGTCCTATATTGTCATAACCTGAAAGGCTGCTCAGCAAGGAAAAAGCCACTGCTCCAGAACCGCCATAAAAAAAGCCAGACTACGGTTTGCAACTGCACATGGGGAGAAAGATTGTACTTTTTGGAGAAATGTCCTCTGTTCTGATGAAACAAAATAGAACTGTTTGGCCATAATTACCATTGTTATGTTTGGAAGAAAAATAGGGATGCTTGCAAACCAAAGAACACCATCCCAACCGTGAAGCATGGGGGTGGCAGCATCATGTTGTGGGGGTGCTTTGCTGCAAGAGGGACTAGTGCACTTCACAAAATAGATGGCATCATGAGGCAGGAACATTATGTGGATATATTGAAGCAACATCTCAAGACATCAGTCAGGAAGTTAAAGCTTGGTCACAAATGGGTCTTCCAAATGGACAATGACCCCAAGCATACTTCCAAAGTTGTGGCAAAATTGCTTAAGGACAACAAACTCAAGGTATTGGAGTGGCCATCACAAAGCCCATACCTCAATCCTATATAAAACGTAAAGAATTTAAAGGCAATGTTACCAAATACTAATTGAGTGTATTTAAACTTCTGACCCACTGGGATTGTGATGAAATAAATAAAAGCTGAAATTAACATTTCTCTCTACTATTATTCTGACATTTCACATTCTTAAAATAAAGTGGTGATCTTAACTGACCCAAGACTTGGAATTTTTACTCTGATTAAATATTGGGCATTGTGAAAAACTGAGTTTAAATGTATTTGGCTAAGGTGTATATAAACTTCTGACTTCAACTGTAGGTTATGCAGGGAACCGACCTCGCTCAGGATTTTCCCCCTATGACTTACGTTTTGCAGATTCTAAACTGCTCAGGCTTACCTTCCGGGACTCATCCTGTTCTTATAGTAGTCACAGGAACTAACCCACTCAGGATTGAACCCCCAGAGGAAGGATTTCACCACGAGGCCAATGGTGGCATTAAAATAGTTACAGAGTTTAATGGCTGTGAAAAAAGAAATCTGAGGATGGATCAACAACATTGTAGTTACTCCACAATACTAACCTAAATGACAGAGTGAAAAGAGGAAAGCCTGTAGAGTAAAAATATTCCAAAACATGCATCATGTTTGCAATAAGGCACTAAGGTAAAATTTCAAGAAATGTGGCAAATAAATTAACTTCATGTCCTGAATGCAAACTGTTATGTTTGTGGCAAATCCAACGTAACACATCACTGAGTACCACTCTTCATATTTTCAAGCATGGTGGTGCTGCATCATGTTATGGGTATGCTTGTCATCAGCAAGGACCAGGGAGTTTTTTTAAGAGAAAAAAATGAAAATGTCTGCTTCCCAACACTGGGAGTGAAATTCACCTTTCAACAGGACAATAATCTAAAACTCAAGGCAAAATATACACTGGAGTTGCTTACCTAGACGACATTGAATGTTACTGATTGGCTTAGTTATAATATTGACTTAAATTGGCTTGAAAATCTATGGCAAGACTTGAAAATTGCAGTCTAACAATGATCAACAAACAACTTGACAGAGCTTGAAGAATTTGAAAAATAATAATTTGCAAATATTGTACAATCCATATGTGCAAAGCTCTTAGAGACTTACCCAGAATGATTGACAGCTGTAATCACTGCCAAAGGTGATTCTAACATTGATGCATGGGTGTGAATACTTATGTAAATTCAGGCTGTAATGCAACAACATTTGGAATGAGCCAAGATGTGCAGTGCTTTCAGAAAGTATTTATACATGTGGACGCTCCCACGCTCACTCAAACAGAGTAGCCTATAGAGCAGTCCATCTCCCTTTTTCAGGAAATAAATATGCTTTATTCCATTGGAATGGTTTAGGTAATAGTGTAATATATTCTATTATTATTATTTGCTAAAAGGAGGAGACTAAAAATGAAGGCAATCTTAATAATGGATGAGAGCAGATCTATCAGAGTGCTGCATCGGGCTGCATTGTCAAATTGTGCTTTTATAAAAGTACTGCAATCGCTCTAAAATATTAAATTCTTAGAAGAACTGAAATGTAAAAGTTTGAGATTGAATGTATGATTGTGTGTAGTTTCTAGCCCTTCATTTGGTGGCCAGAGTGCATTTGGAACCATGCTCAGTGTGCTTTTCAATGCCTCTATCTGCCTCGCATTCTCATCAATGATGTATACCTCGATAGTTTATGGTTTTGAAGAAAGAAAATACAATCCTAGATGTCCTAGATGTATTCTGATGTCTGTCTGTGGATGTGGGAGTGATGAAAGGTAAAGATTTCAGTCTAAATTCTTAGACAAAGTGTTTGTTCACAATTGTACTGACCCAATGTATAGTTTATTTTCATCCTAAATATGTTTACCTTCTATACACCCATAACCTCATATGATTAGTGTTTGTTTGGGTGATAGTGTAACTTGCAGCAGTCCTCTATACACAGAATGATAACCATGTCTAGCACAGAGGCACAGAGGCCTAGAGGTGTTTTGCATCATTCCTACCTATTCTTGTTCTCTCACACTCTGACGTGCCTGGTGGGTAGACAAGTAGACGGGGGAGGAAAGTAAACTTGGTAGTAGAGAAAGAATGAGAAATACAGAATGAGAAACAGACAGAGGAGGAAATATAGTGAATCGAATTTTAAGACAAGATTAAAAAATGGAATGGGAGGTCAGACGAAGGTTATCAGCTTATCCCTTATGACAGCCATGTGTGTGTGTATGTGGGTAAATATCAGGGTAGAGTCCCCCTGGGCATGAGGAAATAGGCCAGATAAGCTTGGAGCCAGGGTGTGAGAGAAAGCCTGTCCTCTGTGTGCTTAGTGTTTTCACAGGTACTGGCTGACGTGACCTTTGTGAAATAACCACCATTATCTGTTGGTCTGCCGCTGTGGAAATAGCTAGCATCACCACAACCCCACCTGTATATTCTGTTGCTGTGGGGCTAGCTAGCATCACCACAACCCCACCTGTATATTCTGTTGCTGTGGGGCTAGCTAGCATCTCCACAACCCCACCTGTATATTCTGTTGCTGTGGGGCTAGCTAGCATCACCACAACCCCACCTGTACATTCTGTTGCTGTGGGGCTAGCTAGCATCACCACAACCCCACCTGTATATTCTGTTGCTGTGGGGCTAGCTAGCATCACCACAACCCCACCTGTATATTCTGTTGCTGTGGGGCTAGCTAGCATCTCCACAACCCCACCTGTATATTCTGTTGCTGTGGGGCTAGCTAGCATCACCACAACCCCACCTGTACATTCTGTTGCTGTGGGGCTAGCTAGCATCACCACAACCCCACCTGTATATTCTGTTGCTGTGGGGCTAGCTAGCATCTCCACAACCCCACCTGTATATTATGTTGCTGTGGGGCTAGCTAGCATCACCACAACCCCACCTGTATATTGTGTTGCTGTGGGGCTAGCTAGCAACACCACAACCCCACCTGTACATTCTGTTGCTGTGGGGCTAGCTAGCATCACCACAACCCCACCTGTACATTATGTTGCTGTGGGGCTAGCTAGCATCACCACAACCCCACCTGTACATTCTGTTGCTGTGGGGCTAGCTAGCATCACCACAACCCCACCTGTACATTATGTTGCTGTGGTGTTAGCTCGCATTACCACAACCCCACCTTTACATTCTGTTGCTGTGGGGCTAGCTGGCATCACCACAACCCCACCTGTACATTCTGTTGCTGTGGAAATAGCTAGCATCACCACAACCCCACCTGTATATTCTGTTGCTGTGGGGCTAGCTAGCATCACCACAACCCCACCTGTATATTCTGTTGCTGTGGGGCTAGCTAGCATCTCCACAACCCCACCTGTATATTCTGTTGCTGTGGGGCTAGCTAGCATCACCACAACCCCACCTGTACATTCTGTTGCTGTGGGGCTAGCTAGCATCACCACAACCCCACCTGTATATTCTGTTGCTGTGGGGCTAGCTAGCATCACCACAACCCCACCTGTATATTCTGTTGCTGTGGGGCTAGCTAGCATCTCCACAACCCCACCTGTATATTCTGTTGCTGTGGGGCTAGCTAGCATCACCACAACCCCACCTGTACATTCTGTTGCTGTGGGGCTAGCTAGCATCACCACAACCCCACCTGTATATTCTGTTGCTGTGGGGCTAGCTAGCATCTCCACAACCCCACCTGTATATTATGTTGCTGTGGGGCTAGCTAGCATCACCACAACCCCACCTGTACATTCTGTTGCTGTGGGGCTAGCTAGCATCACCACAACCCCACCTGTACATTATGTTGCTGTGGGGCTAGCTAGCATCACCACAACCCCACCTGTACATTCTGTTGCTGTGGGGCTAGCTAGCATCACCACAACCCCACCTGTACATTATGTTGCTGTGGTGTTAGCTCGCATTACCACAACCCCACCTTTACATTCTGTTGCTGTGGGGCTAGCTGGCATCACCACAACCCCACCTGTACATTCTGTTGCTGTGGGGCTAGCTAGCATCACCACAACCCCACCTGTACATTATGTTGCTGTGGGGCTAGCTTGCATCACCACAACCCCGCCTGTACATTATGTTGCAGTGGGGCTAGCTAGCATCACCACAACCCCACCTGTACATTCTGTTGCTGTGGGGCTAGCTAGAATCACCACAACCCCACCTGTACATTCTGTTGCTGTGGGGCTAGCTAGCATCACCACAACCCCACCTCTACATTCTGGTGCTGTGGGGCTAGCTAGCATCACCACTGCAGCACCTACACAGCATCCTACATGTCTGTTCTATAGCCTCTGACATAGGAGGTCAGAAACAGGGCTTATATCAACAACGTGAATGCAGTTTTCTCCCTTTATACGATTCCTCCTTATATATCATTTTGCACACTGTCAGTCTGTTTGTCTGACTCTCTTTCCCCTCTGTGTTCTATATGCAGGCCCATACACTATTCAGTGGTGATGGTGATGGAGTACACTCTTAGAAAAAAGGATTCCAAAAGGAGAGCCATGTTTGGCTCCAGGTAGAACTCTAAAGTGGTTCCATGTAGAACAGTTCATGGGTTCTTGTTCTTCATATGTAGATTAAACATCAAACATGCAAACTTCCTCTTTACCACTGGCCTGTCCAGAGAAATGGGTGGCCTTAGGGCTGGGGGGAGGAGAGGAGAAAGGGATGTAGGGGAGAGAGGGATGGAGTAAGGAGGTAGGGGAGAGAAGTAGGGTGTTGGAAGAGAGGGATTGGGCAGATTGCACACTTCAGGAAAAATAGTAGAGAATTGGCATGCAGCTCTTCTCTCTCTCTCTCTCTCTGTCCCTCTCTCTCTGTCCCTCTCTCTCGCTCTCTCTCTGTCGCTCTCTCTCTGTCGCTCTCTCACTCTTTCTCTCTCTCTCTGTGTGTTTGTGGAGAGACAGAGACAAATAGACGGAAAGTTAGCCTACTGAAAGGCTTATCGCAGCTTGTTAAGTAGCCTTCACTTAATGCAGCGATTACTAGCAGTTTAGTGTGATTAGGACAATGGAAGATCCCATTTAGCAGGTGTTGGGAAGGTCGACGGGACACTCTACATGATTGAAGAGAACAGTGGATAGTGTATGGACAGTGTGTCTCTGCCTGCATCCCAAATGGCACCCTATTCCCTATTTAGGGCAAATAGGGCTCTGGTCAAAAGTATTGCACTATGTAGGGAATAGGGTGCCATTTGGGATACCACCTACAGTTAATGGCTTTTCACACTACTAAGTCGAAAAGAGTCGAGCAAAATCAAGCTGTACTGAGCTGGCCTGTACCATAATTGCTGAACATGAAAATGTGTGAACAGAAAATATGCCAGTGTAACGGATGTGAAATGGCTAGCTTAGTTAGCGGTGCGCTCTAAATCGTGTTTCAATCGGTGACGTCACTTGCTCTGAGACCTTGAAGTAGTAGTTCCCCTTGCTCTGCAGGGGCCGTGGCTTTTGTGGAGCGATGGGTAACGATGCTTCGTGGGTGACTGTTGTTAATGTGTGCAGAGGGTCCCTGGTTCGCGCCCGGGTATGGGCGAGGGGACGGTCTAAAGTTATACTGTTACACCAGCACAGTTTGTTTGGGGTTAGCACAATAGTGTGAAGGTTTCTTTTTCTGTGTTTGTGTTATTTGCTATTTGAAGACAGCTCCCAACATACAGTACTCTGTAGTGTAGAGACAGACAGGCAATGAAAAGGGCACAGTGTAGTCCAAAGGTAAGTCATCCATTGACAATCTCTCATAATAGATCACATCCCTGATCATTAACCATGGGAAGAGCTTGTCAATATGTGTGTCCCAAATGGCACCATATTCCCTGTAGTACATAACATAAGTTGTCATTTGGGATGCAGATAATGACACATATTTTATAGGCTTCATAAAACACAGACTGTAAACGTCTGGGTGATTTTGGAGACGAAAAGTTGAAGTATAAACATCATCAATGAAATGTCAATCAACTGGGTGTCTCTCGTGGAAACAACGAAGTTAGACTCAAAATGGATTTCATTAGGAAGATGGAAAAGGTTTGTAGAATAGTGGATAAATCAATGCCCTACTAACACCCTGACTAGACCGGCCACATTGTGTGTGTGAGCATTGCTAAATAAATATACACAATCATGTTATTCAATCATTTCATCCAAACTGCCTCTCGCGCATCAATGGGCATCTGCGGAGCCAAGCTCTAAAATAGAACTTGGTTCTATTTGAAAATAAAATAAAATGGTATTTGTCAGATGCTTCATAAGCAACATGTGAAATACTTACTCACGGGTTCTTTTCAAGCAATGCTGTATTAAAGATACAAATTAAAATTAAAAATAGAAATAATGATGAGGAATAAATACACAATGAATAATGAACAACAATAACAAGTAAAAATAACATGGCTGTATACAGGGAGTACCAGTACCGAGTCACTGTACAGGGGTACCATGTAATTAGGGTAGCTATATACTGTACACATATTGTGACAACACAGAGGCGGATGCAAGATGCAAGCAACGATGGTTTAATGAATACAGTTTACAACAGCAACAGGACAGACAGACTGTACTCAGACGGAATCCGACCCAGGGACTAGGGCGCATCTTCCAATGATAGCGTGCTGAGAAATCCAGGGGAGTGTGTCCGGATGGGTAGGAAGGAGCACAGCAGATAATCCACACAAGGGCGGCGAGAGAAGAGCACAGACACACGACACAACCTCAGGGAAGTAACAACGATCTGACAACAAGAAACACTGGTTACAGAACATATAAAGGGAAGATAAGTGGTTCCAGCTGGCGCAGACAATCAGGCCGAGATTGGGAACCACGCCCACACAAACACGGGAGAGAGAGAGAGAGAGAGAGAGAGAGAGAGAAAGAGAAAGAGAAAGAGAGGCAGTGGATTCATGAACCGTGACACATATAGTAGGGGTAAAGTGACTAGGCAACAGGATAGATAATACACAGCAACAGCAGCGTATGTGGTGAGTGTGAAAGTCTGTGTGTGTGTGTGTGTGTGTGTGTGTGTGTGTGTGTGTGTGTGTGTGTGTGTGTGTGTGTGTGTGTGTGTGTGTGTGTGTGTGTGTGTGTGTGTGTGTGTGTGTGTGTGTGTGTGTGTGTGTGTTGGGGTGTCAGTGTAAGTATCAGGACATTTTCTGCCTCTGAAATCCTTGGACGGAACACCTAAGCATATTTAGTTAACAAACAGATTACCAACCATTTCGAATCTCACCGTAACTTCTCCGCTATGCAATCTGGTTTCAAAGCTGGTCATGGGTGCACCTCAGCCACGCTCAAGGTCCTAAACGAAATCATAACCGCCATCGATAAGAGACATTACTCTGCAGCAGCATTCATCGACATGGCTAAGTCTTTCGACTCTGTCAATCACAACATTCTTATTGGCAGACACAACAGCCTTGGTTTCTCAAATGATTGCCTCGGTTGGTTCACCAACTACTTCTCTGATAGAGTTCAGTATGTCAAATCGGAGGGCCTGTTGTCCGGACCTCTGGCAGTTTCTATGGAGGTGCCACAGGGTTCAATTCCCGGGCCGACTCTCTTCTCTGTATACATCAATGATGTTGCTCTCGCTGCTGGTGATTCTTTGATCCACCTCTTATGCAGACAACACCATTCTGTATAACTATTTCCGTGGCCTCCAACTGCAAGTAAAACTAAATGTATGCTCTTCAACCAGTCGCTGCCCGCACCTGCCCGCCCGTCCAACATCACTACTCTGGACGGTTCTGACTTAGAACATGTGGACAACTACAAATACCTAGGTGTCTGGTTAGACTGTAAACTCTCCTTCCAGACTCACATTAAACATCTCCAATCCAAAATTAACTCTAGAATCGGCTTCCTATTTCGCAACAAAGCATCCTTCACCCATGCTACCAAACATATCCTCGTAAAACTGACCATCCTACCGATTATTGACTTTGGCGATGTCATTGACAAAATAGCCTCCAACACTCTATCACAGTGCCATCCATTTTGTCACCAAAGCAACATATACTACCCACCACTGTAACCTGTATGATCTCGTTGGATGGCCTGTGCTTCATACTCGCCAAACCCACTGGCTCCAGGTCATCTACAAGTCTCTGCTAGGTAAAGCACTGCCTTATCTCAGCTGACTGGTCACCATAGCAGCAACCACCCGTAGCACGCGATACAGCAGGTATATCTCACTGGTCACCCCCAAAGCCAATTCATCATTTGGCCGCCTCTCCTTCCAGTTCTCTGCGTCCAATGACTGGAACCAACTGCAAAAATCTCTGAAGCTGGAGACTCTTACCTCCCTCACTAGCTTTAAGCACCAGCTGCAAGAGCAGCTCACAGATTACTGCACCTGTACATAGCTCATCTGTAAATAGCTCATCCAATCTACCTCATCCCCATACTGTATTTATTTATTTGTCTTGCTCCTTTCCACCACCGTATCTCAACTTGCACATTCATCTTCTGCACATCCTACCATTCCAGTGTTTAATTGCTATATTGTTATTACTTTGCCACCATGGCCTATTTATTGCTCTCTTTGCACATGCTGTATATATATCTTTCTTCTGTATTATTGATTGTTATTGAATTTATTATACATTTTTGGTTTGGAAAAATGCAGATATAAAGTATTTGTAGAAGATAATGGACCTATATATTTATTTTAGAACTAACAATTACCAAAATAAATGCTAGACAATCAGGGAGAATAGAAAATTCCCAAAACAATTAATTTAGCAATATTGATTTTTTGATTGTGTTTGTGCAAATGAACACAGTATTAGTCATGGAAATGCATAGAATTGCAGAAAATTGCTCTAGCTATTTACTGCTGTCAAATGACCAAATCACCCTCTAGTGGCCTCATTGGTGGAATGTTAATAATATTTTTTATAATTTCATAATAAATTAACCCTCCGAAAATCTGGTGTTTCTATGTCAAACATGTTGTTATATTTCTGTCTCCTTTCATGTTTATAAAGTGTATTATTGGAATGCAAACATGTTGTTATTTTTCTGTCTCCTTTCATGTTTATAAAGTGTATTATTGGAATGCAAACATGTTGTTATATTTCTGTCTCCTTTCATGTTTATAAAGTGTATTATTGGAATGCAAACATGTTGTTATTTTTCTGTCTCCTTTCATGTTTATAAAGTGTATTATTGGAATGCAAACATGTTGTTATATTTCTGTCTCCTTTCATGTTTATAAAGTGTATTATTGGAATGCAAACATGTTGTTATATTTCTGTCTCCTTTCATGTTTATAAAGTGTATTATTGGAATGCAAACATGTTGTTATATTTCTGTCTCCTTTCATGTTTATAAAGTGTATTATTGGAATGCAAACATGTTGTTATATTTCTGTCTCCTTTCATGTTTATAAAGTGTATTATTGGAATGCAAACATGTTGTTATATTTCTGTCTCCTTTCATGTTTATAAAGTGTATTATTGGAATGCAAACATGTTGTTATATTTCTGTCTCCTTTCATGTTTATAAAGTGTATTATTGGAATGCAAACATGTTGTTATATTTCTGTCTCCTTTCATGGTTATAAAGTGTATTATTGGAATGCAAACATGTTTTTTCATGTACATTTCAACTCTATATCTGACATGGTGCAGGTGTCTTATTTCTTTAAGGCCATCACCATGTGTGTGAAGTGTATACTTTTGTTTTGAAGTAGATTTGTTTAAGACTACCAAGAAACACTGTGTGACCCTGATTTAGCTCACTGTAGTAAAAGGTTAAATCTTCTCTCAGCTCCATGACAGAATATGTAGAATTGCAGGAAATGTGCTCTAAAACTGAAAAAGCGTATCTCATCTCCATTAATTTTTAAAAACAAATGACAAAATGTTTATTTACACTTCCAAAAGGTGGGCCTTTAATACTTTCTCTAAAATTCAGCCGCCGGAATGGACCGACCGCGCTCATTGCCACACACCCTGGTACACCCACCACTTAAGCCCCTTTTTGAAAAAACCCTGAGTATGTGTCAGTGTGTGGGTAGAGTCTAGTGTGTGTGTGCATAGAGTCAGTGCAAGAGAGGGTCAATGCTGGTAGTCTGGGTAGCCATTTGATTAGCTATTTAGCCATCTTGTTTAGCAGCATTATGGCTTGGGTTTAAAAGTTGTTCCTTTTGGTTCTCCCTGCTACCGCTTTCCATGCAGTAGTAGGTAGAACTATGGCTTGGGTGGCTGGATTCGTAGAACCTTCCTCTGACACCGCCTGGAATATAGGTCCTGGATGGCAGGGAGCTACGTTGATGTACTGGTCCCTACTCCCCACCATCTGTAGTGATTTGCAGTCGTGTGCCTTGCAGTTGCCATACCAATTTGTGATGCAGCCAATCAAGATACTCTCAATGGAGCAGCTGAAGAACTTTTTGAGGATCTGATTGCCAAATCTGTTCAGCCTCTTGATGGGAAAGAGGCACTGTCGTGCCCCGTTTACAACTGTGTTGGTGTATGAGGACCATGCTAATTCCTTAGTGATGTGGACACCGAGGAAGTTGAAGCTGTTGACCCGCTACATTACAGCCCCATCAATGTGGATGGGAGCATGCTTGCCTCTCCGTTTCCTGTAGTTCCCGATCAGCTCCTTTGTCTTGCTGACATTGAGGGATTGATGTCCTGGAACCACACTGCCAGGTCTCTGACCTCCTCCCATTAGTCTGCCACATCGTCGTTGGGGATCATTCCTACTACCATTGTGTCGTCAGCAAACTTAATGATGGTGTCGGAGTCATGCGTGGCCACACAGTAGTCACACCAGGAAGTCCAGGATCCAGTTGCAGAGGGATGTGTTCAGTCCCAGGGTCCATAGCTTGGTTATGAGCTTGGACTAATGGTGTTGAATGCTGAGCTGTAGTCAATGAAAAGTTTTCCTACATAGATATTCCTTATTTACAGGTGGGTGAGGTCAGTGTGGAGTGATATAGAGATTACCTCCACTGGGGATCTGTTGGGGTGGTATACACATTGGAGTGGGTCCAAGGGTGTCTGGGAGGATGGTGTTGATGTGAGCCATGACCAGACTTTCAAAGCATTTCATGTCTATAGATGTGAGTGCTATGGGGCGATCGTCATTTAGGCAGGTTACCTTGGTGTTCTTGGTCATGGAGACTACGGTGGTCAGCTCGAACCAAGTTGTTATGACAGACCGGGTCGGGGATAGGTTGAAAATGTCAGTGAGCGACTTTCCAGCTGGTCAACACATGCTCTGAGTACGTGCCCTGGTATTCCGTCTGGCCCGCAACATTGTGAATGTTAACCTCCGATATGTTAACCTGAGCATACTTACCCACGTGGGTAATTGAAAGATGAACGAGGACTAATTGTGGACTAATTGTCGGAGTAGAAACACGTGATTTTGTATGACTCAAAATGGGTTCAAAATGTTTATCTCCCAGGATAAAATGAGCTAGATAAATAAAGATAAATATCCATGAATAATTATTGTGTTAATATAATTAATATATTTTGTTCACAGTTGGTTTTGATCGTGTCTGGTGGGGATCGACAAAATCAACATGCGCACGATGGCACACGCAGATGCACACGCAGATGCACACGCAGATGCACACGCTGATGCACACGCAGATGCACATGCTGATGCACACGCTGATGCACACGCAGATATACACGCAGATATACACGCAGATGCACACGCAGATGCACACGCTGATATACACGCAGATATACACGCAGATGCACACGCTGATGCACACGCAGATATACACGCAGATATACACGCAGATGCACACGCAGATATACACGCAGATATACACGCAGATGCACACGCAGATGCACACGCTGATGCACACGCAGATATACACGCAGATATACACGCAGATGCACACGCAGATATACACGCAGATATACACGCAGATGCACACGCAGATGCACACGCTGATATACACGCAGATATACACGCAGATGCACACGCTGATGCACACGCAGATGCACACGCAGATATACACGCAGATATACACGCAGATGCACACGCTGATGCACACGCAGATGCACACGCTGATGCACACGCAGATGCACAAGCAGATGCACACGCAGATGCACACGCAGATGCACACGCTGATGCACATACAGATGCACACGCAGATGCACACGCAGATGCACACGCTGATGCACACGCAGATGCACACGCAGATGCAAACGCTGATGCACACGCAGATGCACACGCAGATGCACACACAGATGCACACGCTGATGCACACGCAGATGCACACGCAGATGCACACGCTGATGCACATGCAGATGCACACGCAGATGCACACGCAGATGCACACGCAGATGCACCCGCAGATGAACACGCTGATGCACACGCTGATGCACACGCAGATGCACACGCAGATGCACACGCAGATGCACACGCTGATGCACACGCTGATGCACACGCAGATGCACACGCAGATGCACACGCTGATGCACACGCTGATGCACACGCTGATGCACACGCAGATGCACACGCAGATGCACACGCAGATGCACACGCTGATGCACACTCAGATGCACACGCAGATGCACACGCTGATGCACATGCAGATGCACACGCAGATGCACACGCAGATGCACACGCAGATGCACACGCAGATGCACACGCTGATGCATCTATGCTTAATTGGGAGTTTGTCATCTAATGACGCTGCTGACAGTTTTGTTTGACATTTTCACCCTGATTCGTGTCACTTTGGTTGAAAATGCCAAGCCTAACTTAATTAGACGACAAAGGGCTCAATACAACAAATCCCCACTTAGCAAAAAATCAGGATCCGTCAATATCAAATATGACATTATGAGTGAACTTCTCCCTGTGATCCTGAGAGGGAAAGAGAGATGGGGGGATATGCTAGAGGGGACAAGAGAGAGAGAGAGAGCGAGGGAGAGAGAGAGAGAGCGAGGGAGAGAGACGAAGGAGAGAGGGTGAGGAGGTAGCGAGAGACAGGAGAGAGAAATAGGAGAGAAAGAAAGAGAGAAATAAAGAAAGAGGGGTAGAGCAAGAGAAAGATAATTAGACAGAGAGAGCTGTATTAATATCATACATTTGGCCTATTGATGCAATTACTGTTTGCTTGTCTGAAAGGCCTCCCTTTGTATTAAGCTAAATGACGGCACATAATCCATTGCAGTGCATTTGACAGGCTAAACATTCTCGCATTTCAGGTCTATTGTGAAGAAAGTCTGACAGCATTTACCTGTATTGTGAGCTCGTGGCATAGTTAGCTAACCTTCATATAATACACACTGTCTGAGATTTGTTTTTAATCTGGTGACCATTGTTGAGAATTGATAACGATAGAATTATATTTCTGCAGGCTTTTACCTTTTGAGAGCCGGGATGTTTGGCTTTGTTGAGCATTTTAAAGAGCTCCAAATAAATAATGAATCTCCAAAAACACATGACCGGGAGACTGGATCAAGTCAGAACACGCACAGAGAAAGAAGGAAAGAAACAGCCCCGTGGTCATTACTTCCTCCTCTCTCCTCGCTCTGAGTATAAAAAAGAAAACATCTTTTTGTCATTGTGTTGTTGTTATGACTGCTGTCTTCGAGGACAGATCTGCACTTTAGATGGTTCTGGAACACTTAGTCCTCACTCCACCTTTTAGTTTAAAATTGCTGGCTTGAAATTTGCAGTAAAACTGGACATTTTCTCTCTGCTCCATGGCAAAATGAGTAGAATTTCATGAAATTAGTTATAAAATTGCAACATCTTCTCTCCGCCCATGGCAAAATATGTAGATTTGCAGCTTTAAAACCGCAAGATTTGTGTGCGAGGAAGTTGAACCTCTTTCTTGATTGACTGACAGCTAATGTCCGTGGCCAAGTGAAATCCAAGACTCAAATGCTCCCAAACACATGGGCATGGTTCATTGGGGTTGCATGTGTGAGTAAGGGTGAGAAGGAGATGGAGAGGGAGCTGGAGCTGTTGCCTTTTATTCTCCTCTATGCTACATGCTTCTTCTGCATGTTTTTTTATGCATCAATGAAACCTTGGCCTGAAGAGAGTCTAGTCTCCCCAGCAAACATACACTCTTGCACACATGCTTGAATGAAAATCACACACACACTTACACACTAGAGGTCGACTGATTAATCGGAATGGCCGATTTCAAGTTTTCATAACAATCGTAAATCTGTGTTTTTGGGCGCCGATTTTTTAAAATCTACATCTACATACAAGTCAGTTAAGAACACATTCTTATTTTCAATGACGGCCTAGGAATGAGGCAGAACGACATATTTTTACCTTGTCAGCTCGGGGGAACCAATCTTGCAACCTTACAGTTAACTAGTCCAACGCTCTAACCACCTTCCTCGCGAGGAGCCTGTTACGCGAATGCAGTAAGCCAAGGTAAGTTGCTAGATAGAATTAAACTTATCTTATAAAAACAATCAACGACTGTCGTTGCTCCAATGTGTACTTAACCATAAACATCAATGCCTTTCTTAAAATCAATACACAAGTATATATTTTTAAACCTGCATATTTAGCTAAAATAAATCCAGGTTAGCAGGCAATATTAACCAGGTGAAATTGTGTCACTTCTGTTGCGTTCATTGCACGCAGAGTCAGGGTATATGCAACAGTTTGGGCCGCCTGGCTCTTTGCAAACTAATTTGCCAGAATTTTGCGTAATTATGACATAACATTGAAGGTTGTGCAATGTAACAGGAATATTTAGATTCATGGATGCCAGCCGTTAGATAAAATACGGAACGCAATAAACATTGTGTTTTCGAGGTGATAGTTTCCGGATTTGACCTAAGGCTCATATTTCTGTGTGTTTATTATAGTTAAGTCTATGATTTGATATTTGATAGAGCAGTCTGACTGAGGGCTGGTAGGCAGCAGCAGGCTCGTAATAGTCAAAGGTATATGGTTTAGAGAGAAATAGTCGACGCGTTATAATTCCTGTAATAACTTGCGGCTGAACTTGAAAGGGGTTCCTTCGTTATTTTACCATTGTCTTCCATAGAGAATGTCTTGATCTACTTCAAATAAGGTCTGTGTTTCGTGCAGGTTTATATTGCCTCGGCGTTTTGATACCCGTGTAAATCTCATTAGGATAAGGTAACGTTTGTCAAAATATTTTCATAAATCCACTCTACAGAAAAAAAATATCTTCGCTTATATTTAGCCACTATTGATCAGAGTTACCTTGTCCTATGGATATCTACACAGTTATAAAATTGGCAAGGTGGTGCAAGCCTACACGAAACACAGACCTTATTTGAAGTGTTTCTAAAAATATCATATGGAATAAATGAATGAAGGAACCGCTTTTCAGATGTTGCTAGAAGGCGTCATGGGAATTATGACTCGCATTTTGGTAGTCAATTCTTACCATGTCCATTATTAAAATAGGATTTCCTGCATATAGAAATTACAGTTTTTGTTTTCAACATTCATCACAGGTAACTTAAACTTTGTATTCTAACAGTTGAGAGTATTTGTCTCCTAAGCAGACTCTTCAGTATCATTGTCACTTCAGAGCTGTGTGTGTGTTGTACAGATGGCAGAGAAAAGCAGAGCACCAGTGTGGGACTATTACATGGAATTGGCACCAGGGAAAGCAAGGTTTCTTATTTGTGATAAAGATGTAAGCATGGGGTCAGCAATGGCTAAATCAAAAAATACCATCAACCTGTGGAATCACCTTAAGAACACCCATCCAAAAGCCCATATGTGTTATATTAAGTCAAAATTAAAGTATTGTTGCAATTGTCATTATTACAAAAATGTATCTATATATATATACATTTAAAAAAAATGGCTGATTAATCGTTATCTGCTTTTTTGTCCTCCAACAATCGGTGTCGGTGTCGGTATCGGTGTCGGTATCGGTGTCGGTATCGGTGTCGGTATCGGCGTTAAAAAAGAACATAATCAGTCGACATGTAATACACACACACACACACACACACACACACACACACACACACACACACACACACACACACACACACACACACACACACACACACACACACACACACACACACACACTCACTTCCTCTGCCCCCTTTGAACCCTCCACCGCCTCCTAAGCCGCCTGCCAGCCAGAGACAGTAATGGTGTGTGAGGGGAAATGATCAGTGTCTGTGGGGCAGAATGAAAAAACGAAAGAAAGAAAGAAACAGCCCCTGGGTCATTTGTTCATTCTCTCTCCTCTGGCTGTTGTCTTTGAGAACAGCTCAGCTCTGTAGAGATTTCTGGAACACTCAGTCCTCATTCCAACTTTTAGTTTAAAACGGCTGTGTGAAAGCTGTTGTTGTCGTAAGGCGGTAGATGAGATGACAGGCGCTCACCCCTCTCTTTATTAGTGTAATAGTAGAGGGTCAAATAAGGTGACACAGTCATCTTCTTAAACAGAGCTAGACCATGAATAACACATTTTTACTGCTTAGGCTATATTCTGCCTGCAGCTGTCTACTGGCTAGAGCATGGATTGAATGGGATGGAAAGGGTGGGGGGATGGGGATTGCATGGGTTGAGTTTGAAATTCTTTCTTGATTGACTGACAGCGAAGGTCCTTGGCCAAGTGTCATCCAAGACTTGAATGCTCCCAAACACACACACGTTCAAACACGTATACACAGTTGTGTAGGCCTACTGCTACATACAGTACCCTTGATTTGAACTACATTCTTTAACCTTGACTAAACAGCTGATTTAGGCATCTTCACAGATAATACAAATGAGCAGTTTCTACCTGGACCCCAGAGCTTGTTGAAACCTCCATTATTTGTTTTTCTTTCATTATTTTTTTATCCTCCTGTATTCTCCTGTATTTTGAATTTATGCAATGGAGAGGAAGGAGTCCTTTAGGGTTGCATGTGTGAGTAAGCATGAGAAGGAGAGAGAGATGGAGAGGGAGCTGTTGCCTGTTTTATTCTCCTCTATGCTACATGATTCTGCATGTTTTTTTTATGCACCAATGAAACCTTGGCCTGAAGCAGAATGTGTCCAGTCTCCCCAGCAAACACACTCTTGGATACACGGTTGCATGAAAAGCACACACACACACTTGCGCGCACACACACACACACACACACACACACACACACACACACACACACACACACACACACACACACACACACACACACACACACACACACACACACACACACACACACACACACACACACACACACACACACACACACACACACACTTCCTCTGCCCCCTTTGAACCCTCCACCGCCTCCTAAGCCATCGTCCAGCCAGAGACAGTAATGGTGCGTGAGGAGAAATGATCAGTGTCTGTGCGAAGCAGTGTCCCGTGTCTCTGGAGATCACACACACCGCCACCAGGGTCAATAGGCAATTAAACCTGAGTGAGGAGGATAGGCCGTATTACTGAGCAGGAAACTCAGGCAGTGGGTGGGTCGGTTTGTGTGTGTACATGTGCATGTGTTCAGGCAGGAAACAGGCAGGCCACAACCGCCCCAAGGGTTGTTAACCCTAATCTGTGGAGGCACTAGCCAAGCTAATCACTAATCTGGCTGGTGGAAAAGATGCAACTAGCAGAGTGGCTGAAGCTGGTTCAGACCAGGCACCAAGGACCAGGGGGCAGCTCTCTACTCTCACTGTATAGGCTAAGTGACCAAAGTGATTAATAAGTAGAATTGATTTAACAGACTGGGGAGTTTTGTTATAGAACATAGAAGACAAATAGTGCTAACAAAATGTCTAGCCAAGGTATATTATATTATTATTCCCATTGCATTGATTTTCCCAAGGATAGATTATAACATACATGAATGTATCTTCCTTAAATTAACATTATTTTCTAGGGTTGCAAAATTCCGGTAACTTTCCCAAAATTCCTAGTTTATCCAAACATTGGGGATAGAGGATTCCGGATGTCCTATTTGTTCCCTCCTGATATCGGAATCAGGATTTATGGAATACCTGGGAATTTTGGGAAAATTACTGGAATTGTACAACCCTATTCTTTACCAAGATTAGATGGTCCTCTGTTCTCACATTCTTCTAGAAATTCTCTATTTCTACCTCCTTACACCCCGAAGTGCACATATATATCTATCACAAATCTCTGACACCTCTCAGGTGCTTCCAGTCTTACAGTTCGGCTCTTTCCGAAACAAGATAACAGGTGTAAGATATACCTACAAAAGGGCACTGCCAAAGTGAACAAGAATGAGATAATGTACTTATTATCAGCTAGAGAAAGTGTGGAAAAGAGCAAAAATCTCTCTGACAGAACTCTGCTATAGGGAAACGAATGGAGGGCGGTTTCTCTCTTTTGGCTGGATGTGTATTATTTACAAGATAAGATGCATGGTCTCCCTATTGCATTTTAAACCTTGTTGCTACCATGCTGACTCTGGGTTAGAGCTAACTGTAGTGACATTCAGAGAGAGAGAGAGAGAATGAGGCAAAAAAGAAGAAGCAGAAGGAGAGAGGGAGAGGGAGAGAGAGACAGTGGTAGACAGAGAGGTAGAGGTGGAGAGAAAGAGAGATAATGAGAGAGAGTGGAAGGAAGAGAGAGGGGGGACGGAGAGAGAGCAAGAGTATGTGAAAACAAAAGCCTCTCTCCATCGTGTTCTAATACCTATCATCACTCAGGGCCTCCACTCAACTTGCACTTTTCTCCTTCATTTTAGAGAGGGGTGAGGGAGTGCTGAGGAGAATGGGAGAGAGAGGTAGTTATGACACAAAGGAGAATTTACTGACATGTGTTTGCAACTACTGTGTTGCATCTCCCGTTGTTGTGTTTGATTGTCTCTGTCTGGACCCAAAGGTCTTTACTACCTCTCCTACTGACAGAGGGAGAAAGGCCCCATGAAAAGTAAATAATCCTGGCAATATGACTACTAGAGATTTTAGCAGAAAATAATTTCCTTGCCCTTGAGTTTGAGTGTCTAAATTTCCAGCATGTTCATAGTAGACATTACACCCATTGTGTGTGTGTGTGTGTGTGTGTGTGTGTGTGTGTGTGTGCGTGCGTGCGTGCGTGCGTGCGTGCGTGCGTGTGTGTGTCACAGTCAGCCCACTAACACCACACCATAGAAAAATGACATCTACAAAGGGCAGAAACAAACCACATGGGAACAGACCCCAGTAAATAACACAAGACAAAATAACACAATAACACAAGAGATGAACAGCATGGAAAAGTGCAACTTGCTGGCACTCACATATCCTCACAATAAGGAAGGCTACTGGCTGTAAGCCTACAAAACAAGCAACATGTTTTATAAGATGCTGGCCTCATCTGCCCTGCTCCCCTGTTACTCCGCCCATTCAAATTAACCTCATTGTGATGAGGATGATGATGAAGAGAAGATGAGGATGATGATGAAGAGGAGAACAATAATCATAAATTGCTGGTTGATGAGAAAAAAACATTGTGAAAAAAACATTGTTCATCCATATGTATTCTCTGCATATTGCTCTCGGTTGATGTGATAGGGACACTACTCTTCCACATGCTCTTAGATTAACTATGACTTGCCCCGCAGCCAACTTTTCTAGGACTACACCCATTCATGCTTGATAAGCGTGCGCCCCTTTTTCCCCCGGGTTCGTTTGAATATTATTACATTTTACATTTGTGTGACTGTCCTTGTTTATCAGTGTTTTGTTACTTGTCATGTTTTTGGGTTTCTTGTGGACAACAGGAGGGGCAGCTGTTGTTTCTGAAAAAGCTAATAGGGATCAAAATAAACAAATGAACAATTGGTTGCACGCCTGCTTGGCTATGGTTTTGCCCAGGGAGTGGTTCAAGTTATTTCCACCTCTTTCTGCCAGTGTTCTGTAAACTGATGGCCAGAGTGTCCGTTTTGGATTGAGTTGATTTTGAATAGGGTTTCTTGGTAGAAATTTATTTTTGTATTTTTTGTATTGGTAAGTCATATTTGCCTATTTTGCTGTAATAATAAGGCTTTTAATTCCTACCACTGCTACCACTATTCTTTGGCGGGTGTGGGTTGTAACTGCATCCAAGAATTGCTTGTGACCACTTTAATTAACACAAACAGCACCTTCACTAGTAATCATTCAGAGTGTTTCTACATTCAGATTAGTTTTTCACAGCGCTAGAACATTTCCCATTTTGTTCACCCACTGCTTGTGATGACTCGATCCCCTGTAGAAAATAGTTGTTAGGATGTCCCGGGAACATCAGGATTAGGGTCCCCTGGACATCCTTGGGACGTTCCCTGTTTGCTAGATACAGTTGAAGTCAGAAGTTTACATACACCTTAGCCAAATACATTTAAATTCAGTTTTTCACAATTCCTAACATTTAATGAGAGTAAAAAATCCCTGGCTTAGGTCAGTTAAGATCACCACTTTATTTTAAGAATGTGAAATGTCAGAATAATAGTGGAGAGAATGATTTATTTCATATTTTATTACTTTCATCACATTCCCAGTGGCTCAGAAGTTTACATACACTCAATTAGTATTTGGTAGCATTGCCTTTAAATTGTTTAACTTGGGTCAAACTTTCGGGTAGCCTTCCACAAGCTGGGTGAATTTTGGCCCATTCCTCCTGACAGAGCTGATGTAACTGAGTCAGGATGGTATGCCTCTTTGCTCACACATGCTTTTTCAGTTCTGTCCACACATTTTCTATGGGATTGTGGTCAGGACTTTGTAATGGCCACTCCAATACCTTGAGTTTGTTGTCCTTAAGCCATTTTTCCACAACTTTGGAAGTATGCTTGGGGTCATTGTCCATTTGAAGACTCATTTGCGACCAAGCTTTAACTTCCTGACTGATGTCTTGAGATCTTGCTTCAATATATCCACATAATGTTCCTGCCTCATGATGCCATCTATGTTGTGAAGTGCACCAGTTCCTCCTGCAGCAAAACACCCCCACAACATGATGCTGCCACGAACATGCTTCACGGTTGGGATGGTGTTCTTCGGTTTGCAAACCTCCCCCTTTTTCCTCCAAAGATAACGTTGGTCATTATGGCCAAGCAGTTCTATTTTTGTTTCATCAGACCAGAGGACATTTCTCCAAAAAGTATGATGTTTGTCCCCATGTGCAGTTGCAAACCATAGTTTGGTGTTTTTATGGCAGTTTTGGAGCAGTGGCTTCTTCCTTGCTGAGTGGCCTTTCAGATTTTGTCGATATAGGACTAATTTTACAATGGATATAGATACTTTTATACCTGTTTCCTCCAGCATCTTCACAAGGTCCTTTGCTGTTGTCCTGGGATTGATTTGCACTTTTCGCACCAAAGTACGTTCGTCTCTAGGAGACAGAATGCGTCTCCTTCCCGAGCGGTATGACTGCTGCGTGGTCCCATGGTGTTTATAATTGCGTACTGTTGTTTCTACAGATGAACGTGGCATTTGGAAATTGCTCCCAAGGATGAACCAGACTTGTGGAGGTCTCCAATTTTTTTTTTGAGTTGTTGGCTGATTTCTTTTGATTTTCCCATGATGTCAAGCAAATAGGCAGTGAGTTTGAAGGTAGGCCTTGAAATACATCCACAGGTACACCTCCAATTGACTCAAATGATGTCAATTAGCCTATCAGAAGCTTCTAAAGCCATGACACCATTTTCTGGAATATTCCAAGCTGTGTATGTAAACTTATGACCCACTGGAATTGTGATACAATGAATTATAAGATAAATAATCTGTCTGTTAACAATTGTTGGAAAAATGACTTGTGTCATGCACAAAATAGATGTCCTAACCGACTTGCCAAAACTATAGTTTGTTTCCAAGAAATTTGTGGAGTGGTTGAAAACGAGTTTTAATGACTCCAAGCTAAGTGTATGTAAACTTCTGACTTCAACTCTATTAAGATATCTTGTTTTGTTTTTCATGCTGAAAGGTCTCTTTTATACAAAGCCTCACTCTATTTCTTCACACATCGCTTAGCTTGATAGAATTTATTTCATAGAGCTGTGGAGGATAATGTAATTGTCACCCGGCCTTAGATTTAGGGATATTGCATTATGAGAGAGAATCATCCTCACTTTCTTAGCTTCTAATTAAGTATTCAGATTCAATAGAGTTTTATTCGAAGTCAATCAAGGTTTAATGGATTATTTTTATTAGTTTATGAAAAAAAATCATTTTCAAAGGGAAGAGCTTGTGCATTATTCATTGGTGATATCAGAATAATGTATTAGAGGTCGACCGATTATGATTTTTCTACGCCGATACCGATCATTGGAGGACCAAAAAAGCCGATACCAATTAATCTGTCAATCTTTTTATTTTTTTATTTGTAATAATGACAATTACAACAATACTGAATGAACACTTATTTTAATTTAATATAATACATCAATGAAATCAATTTAGCCTCAAATAAATAATGAAACATGTTCAATTTGGTTTAAATAATGCAAAAACAAAGTGTTGGAGAAGAACGTAACATGTGCCAATATGCAATATGTACCATGTATGTGCCAAGTAAAAATGTGTGCCATGTAAAATATGTGCCATGTAAAAACGCTAACGTTTAAGTTCCTTGCTCAGAACATGAGAACCTATGAACTTTGGTGGTTCCTTTTAACATGAGACTTCAATATTCCCAGGTAAGAGGTTTTAGGTTGTAGTTAACATAGTATTTATAGGACTGTTTCTCTCTATACCATTTGTATTTCATATACCTTTGACTATTGGATGTTCTTAAAGGCACTATAGTATTGCCAGTGCAACAGTATAGCTTCCGTCCCTCTCCTCGCCCTTACCTGAGCTCGAACTAGGAACACATCGACAACAGCCACGCTCGAAGCAGCGTTACCCATCGCTCCACAAAAGCTACGGCCCTTGCAGCGCAAGGGAAATAACTACTCCAAATCTAAAAGCGAGTGACGTTTGAAACAGTATTAGCGCACACCCAGCTAACTAGCTAGCCATTAGGCTGATAGGCTTGAAGTCATAAACAGCGCTGTCCTTGCGAAGAGCTGCTGGCAAAATGCACGAAAGTGCTGTTTGAATGAATGATTACGGGCCTGCTGCTGCTCAGTCAGACTGCTCTATCAAATCAGACTTAATTATAACATAATACCACACAGAAATACGAGCCTTTGGTCATTAATATGGTAGAATCCAGAAACTATCATTTCGAAAACAAAACGTTTATTATTTCAGTGAAATACGGAAACGTTCTGTATTTTAACGGGTGGCATCCATCTGTCTAAATATTCCTGTTACATTGCACAACCTTCAATATTATGTCATAATTACGTACAATTCTGGCAAATTAGTTCAGAATGAGCCAGGCAGCCCAAACGGTTGCATATACCCTGACTCTGCGTGCAATGAATGCAAGAGAAATCACACAATTTCACCTGGTTAATATTGCCTGCTAAACTGGATTAGTAGTTATAACTAGTGATTATGATTGATTGTTTTTTACAAGATAAGTTTAATGCTAGCTAGCAATTTACCTTGGCTTCTACTGCATTCGTGTAACAGGCAGGCTCCTCATGGAGTGCAATGGTTATAGTGTAGAACTAGTTAACTGTGACAAGGTGAAAATCTGTCGTTCTTCCCCTGAACAAGGCAGTTAATCCACTGTTCCTAGGCTGTCATTGAAAATAAGAATGTGTTCTTAACTGACTTGCCTAGAGGTATAAAAAATGTAAAACATTTGTAAAAAAAATACAGATTTCCGATTTCCAAAAATAACTATTTCCGATTGTTATGAAAACTTAAAATCGGCCTTAATTAATCGGCCATTCCGATTAATCTGTCAACCTCTGGAATGTATGACTGAGAGAAGAGAACTTAATGATGTTCTTGACTTCGATACATGATTTGTGCACTTTTCACTGTGACTCATCTTACTACTGGAAAGATACAGCAGGTAGGAAGTGTATCGCTGCTGACCCCAGGCCAGCCCCGACCTCCAAACGATGAGCTCTAACCCCTGTATGACCTATGTCTGGTGTTCTATAGCCTTGACCTCTAACCCCTGGTATTTGTCTGTATTCTACAGGTGATCCAGCGCAGGGAAGATGGCTCGGTCAACTTCTTCAGAGGATGGGACTCCTATCGTGAGGGATTTGGCAAGATCACTGGAGAACACTGGCTAGGTAAGTGTGTGTGTGTCTGACTTGTGCGTTAACGATCAATAAGAACCTTGGCACAGTTCTTGGTTCCAGGACCATTGCAGAGTGTGGGATAGTGGTTTGAGTGCTGGTAAAATACGAACGTAGTGTGGTTGGTCGTGGTGGATGGGTGGGCGTATCATGCGAACTACTAGCATCTTAAATGTTGCGAATTCGAATCTCATCATGGACAACTTTAGCATTTTAGCTAATTAGCAAATTTTCAACTACTTACTACTTTTTTAGCTACTTTGGAACTACTTAGCATGTGAGCTAACACTTCCACTAACCCTAACCTTAAAAATTTCAGCTAACCCTTTCTCCAACCCTAAACTTAACCCTAACCCTAAACCCTAACCTTAACCCCTAGCCTAGCTAGTGTTAGCAAGCTAACTAACCTTAGCATCCTAGCTACCTAGCTAAAATGTCTTACATATTGTCCGTTTTGCAAATTCATAACATATAATACGAAATGTAATTTATAACATATCATACAAAATGGGTGATGGACACCCACAAATTAATATATGCCATACGAAATGTAACATATCATACTAGATGGCGCATTGTGGATTTACATAAAGAATAATACGAAATGCTCAGAGACCAGGTTGTAAATGTGCAGAGGAAATCGGTTTTGAGGTAGCTCCTTGATTACTCATCTAACCAAATTTAACCACAAATACAGCAGGTTATTGTGAGAGCACCACAGAGTACTCTTCGTCTTCCACATTCAGTGGGGTAGTTGACTGCTTAGCCACCACCACCCCTCGGACCAAACATGAACTATAAAAAGGTGTACAGGCTGGACAGTGCTTTACTAGCTGCTCCTCTTTCTCTTTCTTTCTCTCTCACACCCCCTCTCTCTATCAATCTATTTCACTCCCTCACATTCTCTCTCTCACTCTCACTCACTCTCTTTCAATTCAATTCAATTTTAGGGCTTTGTTGGCATGAGAAACATATGTTAACATTGCAAGTGAACTAATAAATACATGTGAAAAAAACAATAAATAAACGGTAAACATTACACTCACAAAAGTTCCAAAATAATAAAGACATTTCAAATGTCATATTATGTGCAAATAGTTAAAGTACAAAAGGGAAAATAAATAAACAAAAATATGGGTTGCATTTACAACAGTGTTTCTTCACTGGTTTCCCTTTTCTTGAGGGAAATATGTGTCTCTAATATGGTCATACATTTGTCAGGCGGTTAGGAAGTGCAGCTCAGTTTCCACCTCATTTTGGGGGCAGTGTGCATATAACATGCCTTCTCTTGAGAGCCAGGTTTGCCTACGGCGGCCTTTCTCAATAGCAAAGCTATGCTCACTGAGTCTGTACATAGTCAAAACTTTGCTTAAGTTTGGGCCAGTCACAGTGGTCAGGTATTCTACCGCTGTGTACTCTCTGTGTACTCTTTAGCCAGATCATAATTGTTATGTCAAATTGTATATTCCTTTTGATGGCATAGAAGGCCCTTCTTGCCTTGTTTCTCAGATCATTCACAGCTTTGTGGAAGTTACCTGTGGCACTGATGTTTAGTCCGAGGTACGTGTACGTTTGTGTGCTCTAGGGCAATGGTGTCTAATTTGTATTCGTGATCCTGGCAACTGGACTTTTTTTTACATCCATGATTTATATGTCAATGAGTTAGCGAGGGCACTAGAACAGTGTGCAGCACCTGGCCTCACCCTACTAGAATCTGAAGTCAAATGTCTGTTTGCTGATGATCTGGTGCTTCTGTGCAGAAGATCTAGGTTCTCCACCCCACAATAAATACTCATACAAAACCACAGTTACACATGCAAACTCAACCCTCAGTCTCCCAGCCAACATTCCCACAACATCCACAGACCCCTGTCCCCGAATACTGTTCTTTCGGGTCTTCCATATCGCTAATTTTGCTCCCCCTAACACAAACTTAAGCAATTACAACTAAACCCTTTTGACTGAACCTGTACTTTGGCCCAAATATATACAGTTGGGAAGAGAAAACCTCTCCCAACGTTGAGAACCAATCAGTGATCAGTTCAATCATCCCGACCAACCTGGGACACAGTAAAAACAGATGTGCCAGAGATTCAGACTCGGCACAGAATGGACACCCCTCCCCAACAGTAGGGTCCAGGTGTACCAGATGCATGTTGGTGGCTATAGCTCCATGTATTATCCTCCATTGGAGGTCAGCTGTCCTATTATCAATAGACAGTTTATATAATGATCGCCAACAGCCTTTTGGAGAGGCACCTGGACCAAGCACATCCGCCCACCTCGTCAATTTTACCCCTTACAGGGAAGAGGCATGGGACACCTTTACACATATTCTGTACATGGCCTTCTTTCCCACCTCCTTGAACTCCCCCAGCTCCGGGGTATCGAAGGAAAGCAGCATCCCCACGTCCTCCTCAAATGCCTCCATCGCAGCACTAACAATCAGTGCAGGGAACACATAATCCAGACCCTCCTTCCACCGATCAGAATTGGAAGTGTCAGTCATATACTGCAGATGAAGCACTGGCAAGGAATCGCAGACCTCATCGACGACCTTCCTCAGTAGGCGAGATGATCGGATCCCCGCTCTTTCTCCCAGCTCCTCCAACGATCTGCTCCTGCTCCGCATCAGATGACCCAGCTTGGTACACCCCACGCCTAACAGGCATGAACGTAGGCTGGCTGAACCCAGAACACGGGACTGGATGGCAGTGTTGTGAAATAGAGGCTCTTCAAAAAACCACATCCCTGGTGGCTTGCAGGCCTTACGGGACATGACAAAGACTCTCCAAGCCTGCATAACAGACTCATAAAATGGAGTCAGGCCAGTCAAATCACCCCCCTCCAGCTTTAAGAGGAAAAGATGCTTATCTAAGCCCAAACAGCCCACTCTCCTCATCAATATGTAGGCTGTTTCGACCCAGCTAGAACAGTCTCTGTACAACAATCTCTGGGCTGCTTGGAACCGGAAAGCCATGATCCTAGAGGAAATGTCCACCAAGGCCTTGCCCACCCTCGTGCAGTGGCAGGTACAGGGCTGCAGCTTTAATCCAGTGTTGTCCAGACTAGAAGAAATTGGCATCTTGTATCAGACCCTTTGGTGGCTGTAAAATCATTAGTCTGTGCCACAGGGTAGAAGCAGCAAGATTATTAGCTACCAGGACCCTTCCCCTATAAGACAGCGGGGGCAGCACCCATTTCCACCTTGACAGTCTGGCACACACTTTCTCCGCTACACCCTCCCAGTTCTTTTTCTGAAAGACATCAGAGCCTAGAAAAAACCCCAAAGTCTTCATCCCATCTCTGCCCCACTGAAGCCCCCCTGGTAACCGTGGAGCCAACCCCGTTTGAAGCAGACCTGCTCACAGCGCTTCACTCTTTCCCCAATTGACTCTAGCTGAGGAAGCCCCCTCATACACCTTTAAAGTGTTTGAGAGAACCTTAACATCCTCACCCCCTGTAATAAAAACTATCACTTCATCTGCATACGCAGACAGTGCTATCGTGGGACCCTTCATTACACCTGGCACAGAGAAACCAGTAAGCTTCACTCTTAAAAAACAAAGCATTGGTTCAATCGCCAGACTATATAACTGCCCTGAAATTGGGCATCCCTGCCTGATGCCCCTTTGGACAGGGATGGGGCAACTCAAACCACCCCCACCTTCACCATACGAGGCCCCAGCATACAGTAAATTCACCCAAGACAGAAAAACATCCCCAAACCCAAAGGCTTTCATTGTTTTAAACAAGTACTGGTGGTCCACACGATCAAAAGCCTTCTCCTGATCCAACGAATGTAAACCCACATCTACATCAGACAGTTTACAAAAGTCTAAAACATCTCTTATCAGAAACAAGTTGTCAACAATAGAGCGATCAGGTACACAGTAGGACTGGTCCTTGTGGATCAACAATCTCAGATACTCCTTCAACCTGTTTGAGAGACATTTAGAAACAATGTTGTATTCTGCGCAACAGGTCTCCAATTTTTTATGAGAGCCAAATCACCCTTTTTTGGCAACAGTGAAAGCACCGCACGTTGACAGGATACAAGAAGAGAACCATCATGAAAAGATTCACACACCACTTCATAAAAATCCTCCCCAATAGACCCCCAAAAGTGCTTATAAAACTCAGATGGTAAACCATCGATGCCAGGGGCTCGGCCTGTTGAGAGCTGCATAACTGCTGTGGAGTAATGTGGCTCTTGCAGTGTAATGTCAGCGTCCAATGCGACTCTCTGCTCAGGTCCCAATTGAGGAAGACCATGTAACAACTGTTCAGTACACAGAGAGTCACAATCCTCCGCCTTATAAAGGGACGAGTAGAAATCCAGGTCATGTTGACGCATTTCAATATCATCCGTGGTCACCTTCCCATCAGGGAGACGAAGGCAGACCATCTGTTTACGTTGCAATGTCGACTGTCATCCGTGGTCACCTTCCCATCAGGGAGACGAAGGCAGACCATCTGTTTACGTTGTAATGTCGACTGTCCTAGTGGTCACCTTCCCATCAGGGAGACGAAGGCAGACCATCTGTTTACGTTGCAATGTCGACTGTCATCCGTGGTCACCTTCCCATCAGGGAGACGAAGGCAGACCATCTGTTTACGTTGCAATGTCGACTGTCATCCGTGGTCACCTTCCCATCAGGGAGACGAAGGCAGACCATCTGTTTACGTTGCAATGTCGCCTGTCATCCGTGGTCACCTTCCCATCAGGGAGACGAAGGCAGACCATCTGTTTACGTTGCAATGTCGACTGTCATCCGTGGTCACCTTCCCATCAGGGAGACGAAGGCAGACCATCTGTTTACGTTGCAATGTCGACTGTCATCCGTGGTCACCTTCCCATCAGGGAGACGAAGGCAGACCATCTGTTTACGTTGCAATGTCGACTGTCATCCGTGGTCACCTTCCCATCAGGTAGAGGAAGGCAGACCATCTGTTTACGTTGCAATGTCGACTGTCATCCGTGGTCACCTTCCCATCAGGGAGACGAAGGCAGACCATCTGTTTAAGTTGCAATGTCGACTGTCATCCGTGGTCACCTTCCCATCAGGGAGACGAAGGCAGACCATCTGTTTACGTTGCAATATCGACTGTCCTAGTGGTCACCTTCCAATCAGGGAGATGAAGGCAGACCATCTGTTTACGTTGCAATGTCGACTGTCCTAGTGGTCACCTTCCCATCAGGAAGACGAAGGCAGACCATCTGTTTACGTTGCAATGTCCACTGTCCTAATGGTCACCTTCCCATCAGGGAGACGAAGGCAGACCATCTGTTTACGTTGCAATGTCGAC
This sequence comes from Oncorhynchus keta, assembly GCF_023373465.1. NCBI lineage: Eukaryota > Metazoa > Chordata > Actinopteri > Salmoniformes > Salmonidae > Oncorhynchus > Oncorhynchus keta. The sequence goes on from NC_068429.1 coordinate 22,454,521, forward strand.
TGTCCTAGTGGTCACCTTCCCATCAGGGAGACGAAGGCAGACCATCTGTTTACGTTGAAACGTCCACTGTCCTAGTGGTCACCTTCCCATCAGGGAGACGAAGGCAGACCATCTGTTTACGTTGCAATGTCGACTGTCCTAGTGGTCACCTTCCCATCAGGGAGACGAAGGCAGACCATCTGTTTACGTTGCAATGTCGACTGTCCTAGTGGTCACCTTCCCATCAGGGAGACGAAGGCAGACCATCTGTTTACGTTGTAACGTCGACTGTCCTAGTGGTCACCTTCCCATCAGGGAGACGAAGGCAGAACATCTGTTTACGTTGCAATGTCGACTGTCATCCGTGGTCACCTTCCCATCAGGGAGACGAAGGCAGACCATCTGTTTACGTTGTAATGTCGACTGTCATCCGTGGTCACCTTCCCATCAGGGAGACGAAGGCAGACCATCTGTTTACGTTGCAATGTCGACTGTCATCCGTGGTCACCTTCCCATCAGGGAGACGAAGGCAGACCATCTGTTTACGTTGCAATGTCGACTGTCATCCGTGGTCACCTTCCCATCAGGGAGACGAAGGCAGACCATCTGTTTACGTTGCAATGTCGACTGTCATCCGTGGTCACCTTCCCATCAGGGAGACGAAGGCAGACCATCTGTTTACGTTGCAATGTCGACTGTCATCCGTGGTCACCTTCCCATCAGGTAGACGAAGGCAGACCATCTGTTTACGTTGCAATGTCGACTGTCATCCGTGGTCACCTTCCCATCAGGGAGACGAAGGCAGACCATCTGTTTACGTTGCAATGTCGACTGTCATCCGTGGTCACCTTCCCATCAGGGAGACGAAGGCAGACCATCTGTTTACGTTGCAATGTCGACTGTCCTAGTGGTCACCTTCCAATCAGGGAGATGAAGGCAGACCATCTGTTTACGTTGCAATGTCGACTGTCCTAGTGGTCACCTTCCCATCAGAGAGACGAAGGCAGACCATCTGTTTACGTTGCAATGTCGACTGTCCTAGTGGTCACCTTCCCATCAGGGAGACGAAGGCAGACCATCTGTTTACGTTGTAATGTCGACTGTCCTAGTGGTCACCTTCCCATCAGGGAGACGAAGGCAGACCATCTGTTTACGTTGTAATGTCGACTGTCCTAGTGGTCACCTTCCCATCAGGGAGACAAAGGCAGACCATCTGTTTACGTTGTAATGTCGACTGTCCTAGTGGTCACCTTCCCATCAGGGAGACGAAGGAAGACCATCTGTTTACGTTGCAATGTCGACTGTCATCCGTGGTCACCTTCCCATCAGGTAGACGAAGGCAGACCATCTGTTTACGTTGCAATGTCGACTGTCATCCGTGGTCACCTTCCCATCAGGGAGACGAAGGCAGACCATCTGTTTACGTTGTAATGTCGACTGTCCTAGTGGTCACCTTCCCATCAGGGAGACGAAGGCAGACCATCTGTTTACGTTGTAATGTCGACTGTCCTAGTGGTCACCTTCCCATCAGGGAGACGAAGGCAGACCATCTGTTTACGTTGTAATGTCGACTGTCCTAGTGGTCACCTTCCCATCAGGGAGACGAAGGCAGACCATCTGTTTACGTTGTAATGTCGACTGTCCTAGTGGTCACCTTCCCATCAGGGAGACGAAGGCAGACCATCTGTTTACGTTGTAATGTCGACTGTCCTAGTGGTCACCTTCCCATCAGGAAGACGAAGGCAGACCATCTGTTTACGTTGCAATGTCGACTGTCCTAGGTTAAAAATAAAAGCGCTAGGAGCATCCATATCCTCGAGGGAAGCGAAACGAGACCTAATCAAGGCACCCTTCACTCTTTCATGCAGAAACGACCTCAGTTCATGTCTCTTGTCCTGTAAGTTCATGACTAGTCCAGGGTCGTTCTGAGTGAGCAGCTTCAATTCAATAGATTTGATGTCCTGTTCAAGGGCCTTGATAGTCTCTTTAACTTCAATTTGAGACAGAGCAGTATACTGTTGACAAAATACTCATATTTGTGCCTTCCCAACCTCCCACCATTGTCTCAAGGACTCAAAATTCCCATTTTTCCCAAAACAACAAAAACCTTTCACAAAAAAATGACATCATGTAACAATTTAACATTAAAATACCAGGTGATGACCTTCGTGGACAGGACAAGTGAATATCAACAGTAACAATATGATGATCAGAGAAACCCACAGGACTAATGGCACACTTTCCAACCCTACTACAGTATTGCTCAGATACATACAACCTGTCTGACCTTGCTGCACTGACACAACCTTCATACATTTTTTAGCCATGTGTACTGCCTAACTTTTGCATTCCTTACTCTCCACACATCAGAAAGCTCAAGCTCAGTTAATAAACTAGTGGCTGACTGCAGGTGAGGTTCTTCAGCAGTGCGATCAACAGTAAAATCCACTGTACAATTCCAGTCACCCCCTAAAACCATACACCCCTCTTGGTCACATTGTCTTAAGGTTTCCTTTATTTGATCAAAAACAGCAATACGCAGTGGAAGAGAAAGAGAGAGAGACGGGGGGCAGTGTAAGAGAAAGAGAGAGAGACAGGGGGCAGTGGAAGAGAAAAAGAGAGAGAGACAGGGGCAGTGGAAGAGAAAGAGAAAGAGAGACAGAGACAGGGGCAGTGGAAGAGAAAGAGAAAGAGAGAAAGAGACAGGGGCAGTGGAAGAGAAAAAGGGAGAGAGAGAGGGGGCAGTGGAAGAGAAAGAGAGAGAGAGAGGGGGCAGTGGAAGAGAAAGAGAGAGAGAGAGAGAGGGGGCAGTGGAAGAGAAAAGGGAGAGAGAGAGGGGGCAGTGGAAGAGAAAAGGGGAGAGAGAGAGGGGGCAGTGGAAGAGAAAAGAGGGGAGAGAGAGACAGGGGCAGTGGAAGAGAAAGAGAGAGAGAGAGACAGGGGGCAGTGGAAGAGAAAGAGAGAGAGAGAGAGAGAGAGAGAGAGAGAGAGAGAGAGAGAGAGAGAGAGAGAGAGAGAGAGAGAGAGAGAAAGAAAGAGAGAGAGAGAGAGAGAGAGAAAGAGAGAGAGAGACAGGGGGCAGTGGAAGAGAAAAAGAGAGAGAGAAAGAGAGAGAGAAAGACAGGGGGCAGTGGAAGAGAAAAAGAGAGAGAGAGACAGGGGGCAGTGGAAGAGAAAAGAGAGAGAGAGAGAGAGAGAGAGAGAGAGACAGGGGGCAGTGGAATAGAAAGAGAGAGAGAGAGAGGGGGCAGTGGAAGAGAAAAAGAGAGAGAGAAAGACAGGGGGCAGTAGAAGAGAAAGAGAGAGAGAGAGGGGGCAGTGGAAGAGAGAGAGAGAGAGAGAGAGAGAGAGAGAGAGAGAGAGAGAGAGACAGGGGGCAGTGGAATAGAAAGAGAGAGAGAGAGGGGGCAGTGGAAGAGAGAAAAGAGAGAGAGAGACAGGGGGCAGTGGAAGAGAAAGAGAGAGAGAGAGAGACAGGGGGCAGTGGAAGAGAAAGAGAGAGAGAGAGAGAGAGAGT